>NC_091462.1:3158464-3458464 GCF_027789765.1 Dendropsophus ebraccatus
TCGCCCATCGTGTACTGTGATGACATGCCGGTATTGTGTCCGTGCATCGTGTACTGTGATGACATGCCGGTGCTGTGTCCGTCCATCGTGTACTGTGATGACGTGCCGGTGCTGTGTCCGTCCATCGTGTACTGTGATGACATGCCGGTGTTGTGTCCGTACAACGTGTACTGTGATGATGTGCCGGTGCTGTGTCCGTCCATCGTGTACTGTGATGACATGCCGGTGTTGTGTCTGTCCATCGTGTACTGTGATGATGTGCCGGTGCTGTGTCCGTCCATCGTGTACTGTGATGACATGCCGGTGCTGTGTCTGGCCATCGTGTACTGTGATGACGTGCCGGTGTTGTGTCCGTCCATCGTGTACTGTGATGACGTGCCGGTGTTGTGTCCGTCCATCGTGTACTGTGATGACATGCCGGTGCTGTGTCCGTCCATCGTGTACTGTGATGACATGCCGGTGCTGTGTCCGTCCATCGTGTACTGTGATGACATGCCGGTGCTGTGTCCGTCCATCGTGTACTGTGATGACATGCCGGTGTTGTGTCTGTCCATCGTGTACTGTGATGACATGCCGGTGTTGTGTCCGTCCATCGTGTACTGTGATGACATGCCGGTGTTGTGTCCGTCCATCGTGTACTGTGATGATGTGGCGGTGTTGTGTCCGTCCATCGTGTACTGTGATGACATGCCGGTGCTGTGTCCGTCCATCGTGTACTGTGATGACATGCCGGTGTTGTGTCCGTCCATCGTGTACTGTGATGATGTGGCGGTGCTGTGTCCGTCCATCGTGTACTGTGATGACATGCCGGTGCTGTGTCCGTCCATCGTGTACTGTGATGACATGCCGGTGTTGTGTCCGTCCATCGTGTACTGTGATGATGTGGCGGTGTTGTGTCCGTCCATCGTGTACTGTGATGACGTGCCGGTGCGGTGTCTGTCCATCGTGTACTGTGATGATGTGGCGGTGCTGTGTCTGTCCATCGTGGACCACTAAAGAAACAGAAATGTCATATATAGGAGCACACCAACAATGATTGAGAAAATGCAAAAATATTTTATTGGTAATTAACACACAAATTCAAAAAATGGCAAAGGAAACCAGATCCCTGCACATTAAAAACATTTAAAATTCCCAAAGAGGGAAAAACACGGTGGGACCCACACAATAATGGGAACCCACAGGCCAGCAAACGATCATGGAGTGTAGCCCTATAAACCCTCAAACAACAAGTGAATGAACAACATAAACGTGATTAAAGGTATCCACATCAGGAAACCAAATTGTTCGCTTGTGCTGTGAATGGTGATAAAATATGAAATGTTGAAAAATAAATAAATCAATAATGCATGTCACCAAACAAAGAGGGAAAGGAGCGACTCGTTGCGGCCCATGATGCCCCTACGCCTTACGTTCCACTGGAACTTCGAACTGACGAAGTTCCGAAGGAATGTAACGCGTAGGGGCATCATGGGCCGCCACGAGTCGCCCCTTTCCCTCTTTGTTTGGTGACATGCATTATTGCATGTTGTACCCTTTTCCCCTATGGTCAGTGTCCTGTCGGGATGCTACCGGGTCCCTTGGGATAGTGTAGTCACAGATGGTGTAGTCACAGATGGCCAGAGTGGTGTAGTGACCCTCCCGGATAGTAGGACCCGCCACCCGCAGAAAGGGGGAGTGTCCCAAGGTTGCGGTGTATATGCTGTGCAGGTGGTAGAGAATAATCACAGACTCTGAGATAACGTTGAGTTGGTTACTACTTGTAAATGTGCAGCAGGTGATACAGAAGGTCTCTGATATGCACCTGACAAAGTTCTAATAAAGACTTGAACATAAGACAACCAGATCTGTAGGATAAGTGCAGTGTAGGAGATAGTCGTGTCGGTAGAGTTTTGCTGAGGCAGAGTAGCAGAGAGGAGGATGCCGTGAGTCTCAATCCATGTAGTAATGTGCTCTGCCGGGATGTTGGAGGATGAGGTAGAATACTTAGAAGAATGAGAAGAAGAATAATAAGAAGAACATCTTTAACTTCAGTCTTCACACCACCTTATGCCCACTAGCGCTGGCCGAACTGTACTAATGGGTGACACAGGTCCCAGACCTTGTTACCTGGGTTGAGCTGAATGCTCAGGGCAGGGCCGGACTGGGACTTAAAATCAGCCCTGGCACTCAAACCTCAGCAGCCCACATAATATATGCTCCCCAATATATTATAGACAGCAGTGTGCTATACAGGCTGTAGCGAATTCTGCTCATTACTCACTACTTCATTAAATACATGAACCCTACCATCAACACATAAAAAAACAACATAATCTGCTGTGGATTTGATGTTGCATATTTATGTATGTACAATGGATTAGGTATGTCTGTGCTCTTAAAGGGAATAAGAGTGGTCCATACCACGTACAGTGTTGTAGATCCCGGCATACAGGTGCGAGGGAGATATAAGTGACAGGACCTTTAGTCCTACATAAACTTTTATAATCATTACCAGCTGAAGTGTGAGAGGTAGAGCAGAGCCCCAGCTGCACCTCCTGCCCCGGCCTGCTCTGACTGATTTACACTTTAGCTGGTAATAAAAAGAAGTAATTACAGTGCAGTTACATCCAGTGACTCACAGGAGGTGTCTTCTGTGCATGAATAGCAAGTGACGTTTTTGCTGAAGTTGTTCTCTTTTTCTTGGTTGGCTATCATGAAGACTTCTCCAGCCATGACACCTCCCTGCAAGATCTACCAGACAAACAATTTAGGATCCTTGCTCCAGCATCATCTTCAAGTGTATTGCCACAGTAACCTTTCTCCCTCTGTGCCCCCTTATAAGCAGTCTGTGCTACTAAATAGTAGTCCAGCCCTTCTGCACCTCTATATAGTATTATAGTATCAGGTCCCCTCTGTATTTCTTACCCGCATCCACACACCACATATGCTATACATACATCACAAACACTCAACACACACTGTGCACACATACATACATACATACATACATACTGTGCACACATACATACATACATACATACTGTGCATACATACATACATAAAGACAAACACACACACACTGTGCATGCATACATACATACTGTGCATACATACATACATACACACACACACTGTGCACACATACATACTGTGCATGCACACAAATATACATACAGACACACTGTGCACACACATACGGTGCATGCATACATACACACACACACACAGGGGCGTAGCTAATGTCTCCTGGGCCCTGGTGCGAGAGGCCAACTTGGGCCCCCCCCCCCTCCTTTCACGACCAAGTGATGCTATTGGTGTGTGTATATATATATATATATATATATATATATATACACACACACACCAAGACAGATATTACCACTAACACCAGCATATTGGAAGAGAAAGTATTATCACCGTACATATTACTGCCATACTTTTACCGACCAAATCCTGTATACTGAGACCTATATTACCAGTAATACCAGTATATAGGAAGGAAACATTACCGCCACACCACAACCACTACCATCACCACCATATTGTTACTGACCAAATCCAGTATACTAAATCACCTCATCCAGTCATATAGAGGTGGCCCCAGCTCTACACAGGCTCTATACACCATATACATTACAGTGCAGTTATATCAGGTGACTCACAGGGGACGTCTTTTCTGATCGGAGTTCTTCCCTTTTCATCTTCTTCTCCATTTGCCCTGGGCCGTTATGAGAACTTCTCCGAGCCACGAATCCACAGAATCTGCCAGACAGACATATTAGGCTCCACACTCTGGCACCATCCTCATCTATATACACACTGCACATCTGTATTGTCCCCTTTACACCCTCATTTAGTGTGACCCCCTAATAATATATGCCCCCCTCTGTGTATTCCCTCTCCCCCCATGTTGCCCTCCTTATAGATGGCCCCCCTCTCCCCCCCTCCCTTATAGATGGCCCCCTCTACCCCCTCCCTTATAGATGGCCCCCTCTCCCCCCACCCTCCCTTATAGATGGCCTCCTCTCCCCCCTCCCTTATAGATGGTCCCCTTCACCCCCCCCTGCCTTATAGATGGTCCCCTTCACCCCCCCCTCCCTTATAGATGGTCCCCTTCACCCCCCCTCCCTTATAGATGGTCCCCTTCACCCCCCCTCCCTTATAGATGGTCCCCTTCACCCCCCCCTCCCTTATAGATGGCCCCCTTCACCCCCCCTCCCTTATAGATGGTCCCCTTCACCCCCCCCCCCTCCCTTATAGATGGCCCCCTTCACCCCCCCTCCCTTATAGATGGTCCCCTTCACCCCCCCCTCCCTTATAGATGGTCCCCTTCACCCCCCCTCCCTTATAGATGGCCCCCTTCACCCCCCCTCCCTTATAGATGGTCCCCTTCACCCCCCCCCCTCCCTTATAGATGGTCCCCTTCACCCCCCCCCTCCCTTATAGATGGTCCCCTTCACCCCCCCTCCCTTATAGATGGTCCCCTTCACCCCCCCCTCCCTTATAGAAGGTCCCCTTCACCCCCCCTCCCTTATAGATGGCCCCCTTCACCCCCCCCCCTCCCTTATAGATGGTCCCCTTCACCCCCCCCCTCCCTTATAGATGGTCCCCTTCACCCCCCCCCTCCCTTATAGATGGTCCCCTTCACCCCCCCTCCCTTATAGAAGGTCCCCTTCACCCCCCCTCCCTTATAGATGGCCCCCTTCACCCCCCCCTCCTCCCTTATAGATGGCCCCCTTCACCCCCCTCCTCCCTTATAGATGGCCCCCTTCACCCCCCCTCCCTTATAGATGGCCCCCTTCACCCCCCCCTGACTTATAGATGGTCCCCTTCACCCCCCCCTCCCTTATAGATGGTCCCCTTCACCCCCCCCCCCTCCCTTATAGATGGTCCCCTTCACCCCCCCTCCTCCCTTATAGATGGCCCCCTTCACCCCCCCCCTCCCTTATAGATGGTCCCCTTCACCCCCCCCCTCCCTTATAGATGGCCCCCTTCACCCCCCTCCCTTATAGATGGTCCCCTTCACCCCCCCTCCCTTATAGATGGCCCCCTTCACCCCCCCCTCCCTTATAGATGGTCCCCTTCACCCCCCCTCCTCCCTTATAGATGGTCCCCTTCACCCCCCCCTCCCTTATAGATGGCCCCCTTCACCCCCCCCCTCCCTTATAGATGGTCCCCTTCACCACCCCTCCTCCCTTATAGATGGCCCCTTCACCCCCCCTCCCTTATAGATGGTCCCCTTCACCCCCCCTCCCTTATAGATGGTCCCCTTCTCCCCTCCTCCCTTATAGATGGTCCCCTTCACCCCCCTCCCTTATAGATGGTCCCCTTCACCCCACCCCCCCTCCTTAATACATGCACATATGAACACAATCTGTACAAATATACATTATAAAGCCATGTTCCCACTGCGTAGGTTATGTAACAATCATGGCTGATGTAACAACGGCCATGATTACTATGGAACTTATGTAATGGTACTTTCTAAGGAATCTTGACTGGAGTGTATACACATAGTATACACTCCGGCCGGGATCCCTAGCGGCGCCGCATGAAACTGACATGTCTGTTTTCTGGGGCCACAGAAAACCGAGTCAGTTCACACAATGGCACGTGCAACTCTGGACGCACGCTCCATTGTGAGCAGCAGGGAATTCGGCTGCAGACACACATCCGCCTGCATCCGAATTCAGCGGCAGTGAAGATTATCCGTCTGGTACTGCAGTACCGACTGGAATGATCTTCTCTAACACCGTCCACAGAACGGCCGGTATGTTACGCCATGTGAACATGGCCTCTATATGCATGCCTACTGCACATTCATACATGCATTTATCATAAGCATACTACAGAGGAATGCATACACTATACACACACACACACACACACATATATATATATATATATATATATATATATATATACTGTAAATGCATATATCATATATAAATACACACTATACATACATATAGAAATCCTTTACACACACAATACACATACTGTACACACTACTATATAGAAACACACTTTCACTTTGCACTCAGAGTATAACAATAGTATAACAATCAGGTCCTCCTCCCTCACAGCCAGCATGGTGCTCCCCTGCCCCTCCGACAGCAGAGCAGGAAGGAGATGATGACGTCACTGAGTGGGGGAGGGAAAGTTGGTTGCGTCCTTACACAGGGGGGTAGGGCAGGCTTTGGCTGTAGCTTGGTGAGAAGAACAGGTCTTTAAGAGTCCTTCTTTCTTCTCACCAAGCAGTGCTGTTTGTTCATAGCAGCAAGGGCCCCCTCTGTGTGATTCCTCAGTCGGCAGCAGCTCCTTCTCCCCTGTCCTCCATTAATCAGCTCCCCTGCGGCAGGAAATGACGTCAGCCGACGGTAGCAGACGTGCCTGTGCGGCACCTCTACACATAGAGAAATAACTAAGAGGCAGAGCGGCCCTTGAGTGTTCTGGAGGGGAGGGGGAGGGAGAATATGCCGGCTCAGCCCCATTAGCAGAGGCCGAGGGAACAGTGCGGTGGCCGGCAGCGCCGTTCTCTCAACCACTGCAGGGGCCGATATTAGTTTGCAGGGGGACCAGAAGCCCCTCTGATTGGTAATCCTGGCGGCCCAGCGGGCATTCGCCCGCTCCGCCAGATTACCAATCCGGGCCTGGCTGAGGGTTCTCTGCTAACACCAGCGCTGCGAGATGGAGTTCAAAGACTTACTGCAACTTTGCTCTGTCCGGACCAGTTCCTGGCACTGTGACTCTATAGTGGATACTGTCCTGCTCTGTGATTTCTCCTTGTCCACGGCGCGGGTTGAGGTTATCTATTGGTTAGTCCTCTCCTGAGAGATTTAACACTGCATAGTGCTTGGTGTAGATACTTGTGAGAAGGTTGGTAACAGTGTACTGTCTTGCATCCTACCCATGAGGGGCAGAGGGCCAGGGCCCAGACAGGACTACTATGGAGAGCTATCTAGCTTGCGTCCTTTCTCCACACCGTCCCAAACAGAAGACTCTTGCTCCTCCTCCACCCATGGGACTAACTTCCTCTACACCCTGTATGGTGCGCTGTGATTGGGTGAAAAAGTGCAATAGAAGAATAGAGAGGAGAAATGACAGAAGAGAAGAAAGCAGAAATCCTACTGGTCTGCAGATTCTGGTAACACATAAACACAATAACCCTTCGCGATCCTTCAACTGTGCAGTTTCCATACACTAATACATAGTAACATAACATAGTAACATAGTAAATAAGGTTGAAAGAAGACAAGAGTCCATCAGGTTCAACCTAGGAAAATCCTACTGTGTTGATCCAGGAAGGCGAAAAACCCCTATGGGGCAGAAGACAAACGCCCCACCATAGGGAGAAACTCCCCCCCCCTCCCCCGACTGCAATGGCAACCAGAACAATCCCCGGATCAACGTATCACCAGAAATCTAATGCCCATAACTTGTAATATTATATTTTTCAAGAAAAGCATCCAGGCCTCCCTTGAACTTATTTAATGAATCAGCCATGACAACATCATGTGGCAGAGAGTTCCACAGTCTTACCGCTCGTACAGTAAAGAACCCGCGTCGATGCTGATGATGAAATCTTCTTTCCTCTAGACGTAGAGGATGCCCCCTTGTCATTGTTACAGACCTAGGAGTAAAAAGACCACTACAAAGATCTCTGTACTGTCCATTCATATATTTGTACATTGTGATCAGATCGCCCCTAAGACGTCTTTTTTCTAGCGTAAATAACCCCAAGCGTGATAACCTGTCCTGGTACTGTAACCCACCCATTCCCTTAATGACCTTTGTTGCCCTCCTCTGCACCCGCTCTAGTTCAGCTGTGTCCTTCTTATATACCGGTGCCCAAAACTGTACACAGTATTCCATGTGTGGTCTGACCAGTGATTTATAAAGAGGCAAAACTATGTTCTCATCTTTAGCATCTATACCTCTTTTGATGCCTCCCATTATTTTATTAGCCTTGGCAGCTGCTGCCTGGCACTGATCACTAAAGTTGAGCTTACTGTCCACCAATACCCCCAGGTCCTTTTCGGAAGTAGTTTTACCCAGTGTTTTATTATTTAGCACATAACTGTACTTATTATTTCTATGGCCCAAATGCATAACCTTACATTTATCCACATTAAACTTCATTTGCCATTTCTCCGCCCAAGCCTCTAGCTTCTCCAAATCCCTCTGTAATATGATATTATCCTCCTCTGTACTGATTACTTTACCCAGTTTAGTATCATCTGCAAAAATGGAGATTCTACTCTGTAGCCCCTCTACAAGATCATTAATAAAAATATTAAAAAGAAGTGGACCCAACACTGACCCCTGTGGTACCCCACTAGTAACTGTGACCCAACACTGACCCCTGTGGTACCCCACTAGTAACTAAAACCCAATCTGAATATGTTCCATCAATGACCACCCTCTGTTTTCTATCACACAACCAGTTACTTACCCATTTGCATACGTTTTCCCCGAGTCCCAGTATCCTCATTTTGTAGACCAACCTTTCATGCGGCACAGTATCAAATGCCTTTGAAAAGTCCAGATACACAACATCCACAGCCTCCCCCAGGTCCAGTCTATAACTTACCTCTTCATAGAAGCCGATCAGATTAGTCTGACAGGACCGATCCCTCATAAATCCATGCTGGTGCTGCGTCATAAGATTATTTTCATTAAGATACTCCAGTATAGCATCTCTTACAATCCCCTCAAATACTTTACCTACTATAGATGTTAGACTTACAGGCCTGTAGTTTCCAGGATCACTCCTTGACCCCTTCTTGAATATTGGTACCACATTAGCTATGCGCCAGTCCTGTGGAAGAATCCCTGTCGTAATAGAATCTTTAAATAATAGGAATAACGGTCTGTCCAACACAGTATTTAATTCTTGCAAAACTCTAGGATGGATACCTTCTGGGCCCGGTGACTTATGGATTTTAATGTTTTTAAGGCGTTTCCCCACTTCTTGTTGTGTTAGGCAGGTGAGATTTATGGGAGGATTAACATTATCCCTAGTCATGTCGTCTGTTATGGGATTCTCCTCTGTGAATACAGTAGAGAAGAATGTATTTAGTAGATTGGCCTTTTCCTCTTCCCCCTCCACCATTACACCCAGATTATTTTTGAGGGGACCAACATTTTCGGTTTTAAGTCTTTTGTTATTTATATAGGTGAAGAACATTTTGGGATTTGTTTTACTTTCTGTGGCTATCCTTCTTTCTGTTGCTATTTTTGCTTCTTTTATTTGCGTTTTACACATTCTATTCTTCTGTCTATAGTTGCTCAATGCTTCCCCACTACCTTCTTGTTTTAGTAGTCTGAATGCTTGTTTCTTATCATTTATTGCACCCCTTACAGCTGTAGTTAACCACATTGGATTTCTCTTATTTCTACTACGTTTATTCCCATATGGTATGTGTCGTTCACACGATTTACCCAGGATGCTCTTAAATATGTCCCATTTCTCTTGTGTACTTTTATTTCTGAAGGCATTGTCCCAGTCTATGTTCCCAAGGTCCTCTCTTAGTTTTTGGAAATTAGCCTTCCTGAAATTTAATGTTTTTGTAGCCCCTCTGCTAATCATTTTATTGAAGGATAATTGAAAACTTACTATGTTATGGTCACTATTACCTAGGTGACCCCCCACCTCTATTTTTGATATTCTGTCGGGCCTATTGGTTAAGATCAGGTCCAGAAGGGCCCCCCCTCTTGTTGGTTCCTCTACTAGTTGGGAAAGGTAATTATCTTTTACTATTTCCAAAAACACGCTTCCCTTCCTGGAGCTGCAGGTTTCTGCTTTCCAGTTGATATTTGGGTAGTTAAAGTCCCCCATAATAACGACTTCCCCCTGCTTCGCTGCCGCATCTATTTGTCTTATAAGAAGATTTTCTGATTCTTCCACTATACTTGGAGGTTTATAACTCACTCCTATAAGAATTTTATTATTCTTTGTCCCTCCCCTTATTTCTACCCAAAGAGACTCCACATTATCATCACATATATCCTCCCGCAGAATAGGCTTAAGGCATGATTTAACATATAGACAGACCCCTCCCCCTTTCTTATTTTTACGGTCATTTCTGAATAGACTATAACCCTGGATATTAACGGCCCAGTCATAGGTCTCGTCCAGCCAGGTCTCGCTTATCCCCACTATATCATATTTCTCTTCAACCATTATGAGTTCTAATTCCTCAGCTTTATTAGTGAGGCTTCGAGCATTAGTATACATACATTTAATATATTTGTCCATATTCCCTTTCCTTTTATCACTAGTGACTATTCTAACCCCTCCCGCCGCTCCACCCCCAGTTCCATAATCTAGGCCCAGCTCTCCATCTACTCTGTCTTCACTTACTATATTGTAGTTGCCCTCCCCCCCGGTCCCTAGTTTAAACACTCCTCCAACCTCTTAGCCATCTTCTCCCCCAGCACGGCTGCACCCTCCCCATTGAGATGCAGCCCGTCCCTACCGTAGAGCCTGTAACCGACCGAGAAGTCGGCCCAGTTCTCCATGAACCCAAACCCCTCTATCCTACACCAGCTCTTGAGCCACTTATTTACCTCCCTAATCTCCCGCTGTCTCTCAGGTGTGGCTCGTGGTACAGGTAATATTTCGGAAAAAATCACCTTGGAGGTCCTAGTTTTAAGCTTCCTGCCTAAGTCCCTGAAATCATTTTTAAGGACCCGCCACCTACCTCTAACTTTATCATTGGTGCCAATGTGCACCATGACTGCTGGGTCATCGCCAGCCCCTCCCAGTAATCTGTCAGCCCGACTGTCAGCGACTTCTAGTGGCCAACTCTTAATACTACTTTCATCATAATAAGACCACAAAAAGTACAGACTTTTGCGAAGGGTGTATGTAACAGTACCACCCCTAGTGGGACACCACAATGTGTCCGGCCATCGTGTACTGTGATGACGTGTCGGTGCTGTGTCCGCCCATTGTATACTGTGATGATGTGCCATTGCTGTGTCCACCCATCGTGTACTGTGGTAATGTGCTGGTGCTGTGCTGTCCGTTGTGTACTGTGATGACGTTCCGCTGCTGTGCCGCCCATCGTGTACTGTGGTAACGAGCCGGTGCTGTGTCTGCCCATCGTGTACTGTGATGATGTGCCCGGACTGTGTCCGCCTATCGTGTACTATGGTAACGTGCTGGTGCTGTGCTGTCCATTGTGTACTGTGATGACGTGTCGGTGCGGTGTCTCTCCATTGTGTACTGTGATGACGTGTCGGTGCTGTGTCCGCCCATCGTGTACTACTGTGATGACGTGCCGGTGCTGTGTCTGCCCATTGTGTACTATGGTAACGTGCTGTTGCTGTGCTGTCCATCGTGTACTGTGATGACGTGCCGGTGCTGTGTCTGGCCATCGTGTACTGTGATGACGTGCTGGTGCTGTGTCTGGCCATCATGTACTGTGATAATGTGCCGGTGCTGTGTCTGGCCATCGTGTACTGTGATGACATGCCGGTGCTGTGTCCGCCCATCGTGTACTGTGATGACATGCCGGTGCTGTGTCCGTCCATCGTGTACTGTGATGACATGCCGGTGCTGTGTCCGCCCATCGTGTACTGTGATGACATGCCGGTGCTGTGTCCGCCCATCGTGTACTGTGATGACATGCCGGTGCTGTGTCCGCCCATCGTGTACTGTGATGACATGCCGGTGCTGTGTCCGCCCATCGTGTACCGTGATGACATGCCGGTGCTGTGTCCGCCCATCGTGTACTGTGATGACATGCCGGTGTTGTGTCCGTCCATCGTGTACTGTGATGACATGCCGGTGCTGTGTCTGCCCATCGTGTACTGTGATGACGTGCCGGTGCTGTGTCTGCCCATCGTGTACTGTGATGACGTGCCGGTGCTGTGTCCGCCCATCGTGTACTGTGATGACATGCCGGTGCTGTGTCCGCCCATCGTGTACTGTGATGACGTGCCGGTGCTGTGTCCGTCCATCGTGCACTGTGATGACATGCCGGTGCTGTGTCCGCCCATCGTGTACTGTGATGACATGCCGGTGTTGTGTCTGCCCATCGTGTACTGTGATGACATGCCGGTGCTGTGTCTGTCCATCGTGTACTGTGATGACATGCCGGTGCTGTGTCCGTCCATCGTGTACTGTGATGACATGCCGGTGTTGTGTCTGCCCATCGTGTACTGTGATGACATGCCGGTGCTGTGTCTGCCCATCGTGTACTGTGATGACGTGCCGGTGCTGTGTCTGCCCATCGTGTACTGTGATGACGTGCCGATGCTGTGTCCGTCCATCGTGTACTGTGATGATGTGCCGATGCTGTGTCCGTCCATCGTGTACTGTGATGACGTGCCGGTGCTGTGTCTGTCCATCGTGTAATGTGATGACGTGCCGGTGCTGTGTCTGCCCATCGTGTACTGAGATGAAGTGCCGGCGCTGCTCCACCATTGTGTAGCGATTTCCTTCTTGCCACTTTGGAAACAAACCATCCAAAAAACCAAAACAACTCGAGATTGTTACAAAGATAAAACATTGGAACCATCCAGTTGGCGGCCTCCATGTAATATCCTAATCCCAAACTTTCCTCTGACGAATTTGCTGCCACATTCCTGAGACCTTTATAACAGCGCAGCGGTTGCGTATAACAGGAAGCACCATTGTAATTTCTATTTGGTGTACCAGAAAACAAGAATTCCTGTGGTTTGTCTCTGGGTAGACAAGTTCGGAATCTATATATAGTTAGTGGTTCATGCCAAATTAGATGGGTAAACACGTGCTCCTGCTAGGTGGGCGGCATAGCCGGGACCTACATGTTTGCTCTCATGTTGAATGTCTCAAGCCGCTGGCCTTAGAGTTACAGAGGTGAGATTTGCAGGGGATTCCTAACAAGTCAATACTGAAGGGGGCACCACTGTTCCTGGTCCCTTGGCCATCCAGCACTTTTCTCCAGGACAGTCAAACTGCTTTTGTTATCTCAGTGTCCAATTAAGAATGTCCCAAAGTGGGTCAATGGAGGAGAAGAACCCCAAAAAGTCCATGGGAAGATGAAAAGTTCAGGAAAGGGTGGATGCAATTCTGTTTACTCTGAAAAATATTTTTATTGCATAAAATTAGTAGAATATAAAGAATAACTATACTGAGCAGGGCCGAGTATTAAGATCTGCTCTATGTATGTAATATGAAGAAATAACTTAAAATGAGCAAAAAGCTGCAAACACAACTCAAAGATGATAACGCTGCAGCTTCCTAGACTGGGAAACAAAGAACAAAACATCTGTATGAATGGCAGGAGACGGCCGTGTGTAAAGCACTGGAAAACTGGCTCGTAAATCCTCGAGCCGGCCATCCAGGCTTGGGGGACATGGCAGGATATTGGCCGCAGTTGCTCACAGATTTTTTTTTTAGTCTAAAATTATTTAAAAATTCAATCCATGCAGAGGTAAGAATAACAGGACAGGTACAGGAGCCGCTTTGGCGCTAACACAATCGAAGGCTATTTTTAGAGCCGGGGACCCTCATTGTACGTCCTGGATTATTATTTTTTCTTTTCTTCCATTGCGGTTTCCTAAAACAACGGAGCATTTGCTAATCTTGGATTGGCCGGTGAGTAAATGGAGCAGCTATCGGGAGATGGTTTACTCTGCCTCCAAGATGATGAATGACCATGTTTTGTCAATGTTCAGTATAGGAACCTTTTGACTCATGCTAATATATGAGATCACTATTAAAACAGGCGGTCTGGTACAAAAAAGGGGGAATGTGTGTGGTATGGAGGCAGTGAGAAAACACATGGAACATTCCAGGAGAACACCATGACTTTGGGCTTGTAGGACCTGGTTTTAACTACACTCCTAGTATTTTCTAGTAGTCTGAGTTCTAGAAAACCAAATTGACTTGGGTACAAGCAACACTGACCTTCCATGACTTGATGAATGACCTTCTATGACTTGATGAATGACCTTCCATGACTTGATGAATGACCTTCCATGACTTGATGAATGACCTTCCATGACTTGATGAATGACCTTCCATGACTTGATGAATGACCTTCCATGACTTGATGAATGACCTTCTATGACTTGATGAATGACCTTCCATGACTTGATGAATGACCTTCTATGACTTGATGAATGACCTTCCATGACTTGAATTCACACGCGGGTACACCCCTTTGACTTAAAATCTAATAATTGAGTCCAATGGTACCAGTAATTTAGGACAGTCTTTTAGGGGTACATTGAACGAGGATTCTATTCAGTAGAGACTTTTCAAAAGTTTGGCAGGTTCAAGGAACTTTGATGTAAAGTTCAGGTTTGTCCAAACCTTAAAAAAACTGCACTAAAACAGCGAAATCTTTGCAGGCACTTAGATGTTTTAGTGCAGTTCAAAAAGTCTGCTCATCTATACTTACCGGTCCGTACTCCCATAGTGTCCTTCGTCTCTGGTCTCCGGTGTGCCCCACAGCTGTCTCCAGCCCACTCAGCCAATCACTGACTGAGACAGGACAGCACCACTGCCAGTGATTGGCTGAGCGGGCTCTTTCTCTCTCCAGTGGCCGTGGTGCTTTCCCGCCAGTGATTGGCTGAGCGGGCTCTCTCTCTCCAGTGGCCATGGCGCTTTCCCGTTAGAGATTGGCTGAGCGGTCTCTCTCTCTCTCCAGTGGCCGTGGTGCTTTCCTGTCAGTGATTGGCTTAGCAGGTTCTTTCTCTCTCCAGTGGCTGTGGTGCTTTCCCGTCACAGATTGGCTGAGCGTGCTCTATCTCCAGTGGCCGTGGCGTTTCCCGTCAGGGGTTGGCTGGAGCGCGCTCTCTCTCTCTCCAGTGGCCGTTGTGCTTTCCCGTCAGTGATTGGCTGAGTGGCTCTTTCTCTCCAGTTGACGTGGCGCATTCCCGTTAGTGATTGACTGAGATGTCTCTCTCTCCAGTGGCCGTTGTGCTTTCCCGTCAGTGATTGGCTGAGTGGCTCTTTCTCTCTCCAGTGGCCGTGGTGCTTTCCCATCAGTGATTGACTGAGCGGGTTCTTTCTTGCTCCAGTGGCCGTGGTGCTCTACTGTCAGGGGTTGGCTGGAGCGCGATCTCTCTCTTTCCAGTGGCCGTGCTGCTTTCCTGTCAGTGATTGGCTGAGCGGGCTCTTTCTCTCTCCAGTGGCCGTGGTACTTTCCCGTCAGTGATTGGCTGAGTGGGCTCTCTCTCTCCAGTTGACGTGGCGCATTCCCGTTAGTGATTGACTGAGATGTCTCTCTCTCCAGTGGCCGTGGTGCTTTCCCGTCAGGGGTTGGCTGAGCGGGTTCTTTCTCCAGTGGCCGTGGTGCTTTCCCGTCAGGGGTTGGCTGAGCGGGTTCTTTCTCCAGTGGCCGTGGTGCTTTCCCGTCAGGGGTTGGCTGTGCTCGCTGGAGCTGGATACAGATCTGAAGGAAGACTCTAGGGGAGCACGGACAGGTGAGCCTACCCTCATATATTTTTTGATATATGTGCGACTGCCATCTTTACGAACTAATTTGTAATTTTTTGCATACATTTTTTTGCAGTGTTCGGAAGGAATGTTCGGTTTCCTCATCTCTACAGATCAGCCCCAGAGTGTATAACAGTATAACATAGGCTTCCTAAGACTCCCGCAGATATTCAGGGCACTGAACGACAAATCAGAATCGGCAATAATTTATATGAGGACAATGGAAACAATGGGTTGGCAGTGATTTGGCTTCGTCTTCTCGGCTACTTCATGCTGTGTAATTATTTGGGGAGGTGAAATATTTCATAGCCTGGTTTTCACTATATATTTATTGCCTCTAAAAAAATGGTATACACAGGAACATGTGGTTGAGATAACGCTAAAATAATAATAGAGAAAACTGCTGACTTGGCGCTGGTGCGTGATCCATTGTGCGGCGCGCTACTTTCCATCTCCTTCAGCTGGATTTAATCATCTAATAAGTTGGAGGCTTTAACAGAATCTGGAAAATAAAGAAACGGTTCCACGGTGTAATAGATTTCTGGCAAAGTCACATGATCACCTCAACATGGTGAACACATAAATCACTCACAACTCCAATGGCTAATGTGCTAAGACGTTGTATAGAGCACGGGGGACGGAGGGAGGAACGCGCAGCATGAAATTTCACATCCCCAGTAGAAAAGATGCTGAACTTGAGGAAATTAGATTTTCTGTTTCATTTTCCTCTTCGTTTTCAGAAAATCTGCTGCAGGATCTTTACATTTATTGTATTAGAAATTGGTCATATACAATAATATACAATAATACACAATAAATGCACAATTATATACAATAAATACGCAACAATATACAATAATATACAATAAATACACAATAAATACACAATTATATACAATAATATACAATAAATGCACAACAATATACAATAATATACAATAAATACACAACAATATACAATAAATACGCAATTATATACAATAATATACAATAAATACACAATTATATACAATAAATACGCAACAATATACAATAATATACAATAAATACACAATAAATACACAATTATATACAATAATATACAATAAATGCACAACAATATACAATAATATACAACAAATACACAATTATATACAATAATATACAATAAATGCACAACAATCTACAATAATATACAACAAATACACAATTATATACAATAATATACAATAAATGCACAACAATATACAATAATATACAATAAATACACAATAAATACACAATTATATACAATAATATACAATAAATGCACAACAATATACAATAAATACACAATTATATACAATAAATATGCAACAATATACAATAATATACAATAAATGCACAATATTATACAATAAATACACAATTATATACAATAAATACGCAACAATATACAATAATATACAATAAATGCACAATATTATACAATAAATACACAATTATATACAATAAATACGCAACAATACACAACAATATACAATAAATACACAATACACGAGAAATATAAATCATCAAAGAAATAAAAAGTTTTCATAAAAAAACAATCAATAAAATAATAATATAGTAAAAGTCAATGATTTCAAGAAATAAACTATAAATAATCAATGAAATAAAAAAAAATTACATTTCGTGCTCCTGCATCGCTATTGGATGCTTGGTTTTCGGGTAAGTGACACTGGTGTAACGTAAGGTAAGTACACGCTTAGTAACTGAGGGTGGCTAGTAACATGCCCCCGGTCTGGTGGAGCTTTGCTGCTATCAGCAGGGGTGGAGCTCTGTGTTTGGGGTGGAGCTTTGCTGATATCAGCAGGGGTGGAGCTTTGTGTTTGGGGTGGAGCTTTGCTGCTATCAGCAGGGGTGGAGCTTTGTGTTTGGGGTGGAGCTTTGTGTTTGGGGTGGAGCTTTGCTGCTATCAGCAGGGGTGGAGCTTTGTGTTTGGGGTGTAGCTTTGCTGCTATCAACAGGGGTGGAGCTTTGTGTTTGGGGTGGAGCTTTGCTGCTATCAGCAGGGGTGGAGCTTTGTGTTTGGGGTGGAGCTTTGCTGCTATCAGCAGGGGTGGAGCTTTGTGTTTGGGGTGGAGCTTTGCTGCTATCAGCAGGGGTGGAGCTTTGTGTTTGGGGTGGAGCTTTGCTGCTATCAGCAGGGGTGGAGCTTTGTGTTTGGGGTGGAGCTTTGCTGCTATCAGCAGGGGTGGAGCTCTGTGTTTGGGGTGGAGCTTTGCTGCTATCAGCAGGGGTGGAGCTTTGTGTTTGGGGTGGAGCTTTGCTGCTATCAGCAGGGGTGGAGCTTTGTGTTTGGGGTGGAGCTTTGCTGCTATCAGCAGGGGTGGAGCTTTGTGTTTGGGGTGGAGCTTTGCTGCTATCAGCAGGGGTGGAGCTTTGTGTTTGGGGTGGAGCTTTGCTGCTATCAGCAGGGGTGGAGCTTTGTGTTTGGGGTGGAGCTTTGCTGCTATCAGCAGGGGTGGAGCTTTGTGTTTGGGGTGGAGCTTTGCTGCTATCAGCAGGGGTGGAGCTCTGTGTTTGGGGTGGAGCTTTGCTGATATCAGCAGGGGTGGAGCTTTGTGTTTGGGGTGGAGCTTTGCTGCTATCAGCAGGGGTGGAGCTTTGTGTTTGGGGTGGAGCTTTGCTGCTATCAGCAGGGGTGGAGCTTTGTGTTTGGGGTGGAGCTTTGCTGCTATCAGCAGGGGTGGAGCTTTGTGTTTGGGGTGGAGCTTTGCTGCTATCAGCAGGGGTGGAGCTTTGTGTTTGGGGTGGAGCTTTGCACCCCAAACAGCAGGTTGATTATCCCTTGATGAGGTAACATGTAGAAAGCGTCTTCTGTCAGATTCTGAGCGGCGTCCTTCTGAGTGTTATTTAGTACACAGAAGAGAATATATTGAGCCTATTTTGAGGACTTTGGTCAGATGCACCTCGGTGCTTAGGGATTTGTTTGCGGTATTGTACAGTGATGTCCCCCACCAGGGCCAACGTTAAAGTAGATGGCACACTGTGCAGAATTTAGTTGACCACATGAACCCCTTTAAGGACACACTCTAAGTCTCCACACACAATATAATACCTCTCATAGTGCTCTCCAACCAGTACGCCATCCTCAACAGAAGTTCCCTCCTCTGTTTAGTCCCATATAGTAGAGCCCCCTCTGTGCAGTCCCCTATAGTAGAGCCCCCTACCTCTATGCAGTTCCCTATAGTAAAGTCCCCTCTCTCTGTGAAGCCCCCTTTAGTAGAGCCCCCTCCCTCTGTGCAGTCTCTTATAGTAAAGCCCCTTCCCTATGTGCAGCCCCCTATATACAGCCCCTTCCTTCTGTACAGTCCCCTGTAGTAGTGCCACCTACCTCTGTGCAGTCCCCTATAGTAGAGCCCCTTCCCTCTGTGCAGTGCCCTATAGTGGAGTCCCCCTTCCCTATGTGCAGTCCCCTATAGCATAGCCTCCACTCTGTGCAGTCCCCTATAGCATAGCCCCCTCTGTGCAGTCCCCTTTAGTATAGCCACCTCCCTCTCTGGAGTCCCCTATAGCATAGCCCCGCACTCTGTGCAGTCCCCTATAGCATAGCCCCGCACTCTGTGCAGTCCCCTACAGTAAAGCCGGCTCCTTTGTGCAGTCTCCTATAGTAGAGCCCCTTCTCTCTGTGCATTCCCCTATAGTAGAGCCCCCTCCCTCTGTGTATTCCCCTATAGTAGAGTTCCCTTCCCACTGTGCAGTCCCCTATAGTAGAGGCTCCCCTCTGCGTATACCCCTATAATAGAGCCCCCTTCTCTTTGTGCATTCCCCTATAGTAGTGTCCCCTCCCTCTGTGTAGTCCCCTATAGTAGAGCCCCCTTCTCTCTGTGTAGTCCCCTATGGTAGAGCCCCCTTCCTCTGTGTAGTCCCCTATAGTAGTGTCCCCTTCCTCTGTGTAGTCCCCTATAGTAGTGTCCCCTCCCTCTGTGTAGTCCCCTATAGTAGTGTCCCCTTCCTCTGTGTAGTCCCCTATAGTAGTGTCCCCTCCCTCTGTGTAGTCCCCTATAGTAGTGTCCCCTTCCTCTGTGTAGTCCCCTATAGTAGTGTCCCCTCCCTCTGTGTAGTCCAGTGTAGTTATGGCCCCTAGGTGCACACCAGAAGAAAAGAAAAATAAACTCATCTAACCCATGATCCACGGCAGCTGTTGGTCTCTCTGCACAGTCTCTTTTCATATTTCCCTGAACAGGCAGTGGGTCAGAGACTCTGCATGTGCTGGACGTCCCCTGTGCTCAGTCAATTCTGTGTGCATCATAAAGGAGCACATGCAATTGAATGGTGCTCTCCAGGTGTCCTGAACTGGCCATCCCATCCCACAATGCTCCGGTGGGCCAGTACAACACTAAAAGATAGTACCCACTTTTGATTGCTCCCGACCCACCATAAGGCTTGTGTTCTCATCTCATTATTATTAGACACTTCTCTATCCATTTTTTTTGCAGTTGCCATAAAGTGCCCACACATTGCTGCACTATAAAGGCAGAAAGTGCCCGCCTCCAATATGGCCGCCCTGAAGAAGCTTTTCAAAAGACACTGTAGTTACGTAAAAAAAAAAAAAAAAAAAAAAAAAAAAAAGCTATTATTTCCCTTCTACAGACTGAAGTGTAATCTGTGAGACCCCAGGAGTATAGGGGACGTTCCCTTTTGGTGCTGGACGCCTGTTCTTGTCCTCCTCCTGCGCCCGCTGCCAGTTAACTGCACAGTGTGATAATGGCTCCCACCTGGTGGAAGGTCGGCCGTTCTCGTCATCTGCCAGGACTAGTACAATGATCGGTGCGTGTCTTATTTTGCAGAGGATTCCTATTTCTCATCTCAGGCCTGGCTGCACTTGGCCGCGTTCTTCTCCGTGGTTCGTTATGGAGTGATTTCGGGCCGTTCTTCTCCGCGGTTTGTTACAGAGTGACCTTTGGCCAGTCTTCTCCGCGGTTTGTTACAGAGTGACCTTTGGTCGTTCTTCTCCGCGGTTTCTTACAGAGTGACCTTCGGCCGTTCTTCTCCGCGGTTTGTTACAGGGTGACTTTGGGCCATTCTTCTCCGTGGTTTGTTTGTTACAGAGTGACCTCGGGCCGTTCTTCTCCGCGGTTTGTTACAGAGTGACCTTTGGCCATTCTTCTCCATGGTTTGTTTGTTACAGAGTGACCTTCGGCCGTTCTTCTCCACGGTTTATTATAGAGTGACCTTCGGCCGTTCTTCTCCACGGTTTATTATAGAGTGACCTTCGGCCGTTCTTCTCCATGGTTTGTTACAGAGTGACCTCGGGCCGTTCTTCTCCGCGGTTTGTTACAGAGTGACCTTTGGCCGTTCTTCTCCATGGTTTGTTTGTTACAGAGTGACCTTCGGCCGTTCTTCTCCACGGTTTGTTACAGAGTGACCTTTGGCCGTTCTTCTCCATGGTTTGTTTGTTACAGAGTGACCTTCGGCCGTTCTTCTCCACGGTTTATTATAGAGTGACCTTCGGCCGTTTTTCTCCACGGTTTATTATAGAGTGACCTTCGGCCGTTCTTCTCCATGGTTTGCTACAGAGTGACCTTCGGCCGTCCTTCTCCACGGTTTGTTACAGAGTGACCTTCGGCCGTCCTTCTCCACGGTTTGTTACAGAGTGACCTTGGGCCATTAACGGTTGTTTGATAATTCCTCTGGTTTTACACTCAACGACATCAGGATAAAACGAAGAACTGGGCGACGTCTTATGTTACAGCGGAAGATATTAATTGATCCCAGATATGGCGTCTTCACCAATACTCAGATGGCCGCACATCTACTCACTGCACGGACAGCCCATTGATTTCACTGGGAATGCTGTAATACACAATCTCTCCTGTGGTGGCGCAGCAGAGAAATTCCACTCCTGTCTCTGTTTTCTGTAGAAAACCCCCAGTATCTGGCCCCTTAATCTCCAGTAGTTCAGCTTATTAGATCCAGTCAGTGCTCTAAGTTTGGCGCCACACGTGCCATATACTGTCAGCAGGAAGATACTTGTAAGGCTACATTCACATCTTTTGTAATTTTGGATCCGTGATTTTTACCTATGAAAGGTCCGGAACATCCACAAATCCGTAAAAAGTATGGACAAATAATTATTTTAAGCCATTTCCACTTACATAACTATCAACTATGTGCATTGCGGCTGATTGCAGACATCATGTGTGATGCCTCTTTGGACTGTGCCCGCACACAGTATACACTGGTATATCCACCCCCATTGGGGCACAATACTGGAGGAGACAGTGTCTTGGACTGTTCCCCGAGGTCTCCTGGACTGTGCCCCGAGGTCTCCTGGACTGTGACCCGAGGTGTCCTGCACTGTGCCCCGAGGTGTCCTGGACTGTGCCCCGAGGTCTCCTGGGCTGTGCCCCAAGGTCTCCTGGACTGTGCCCCGAGGTGTCCTGGACTGTGCCCCAAGGTCTCCTGGACTGTGCCCCGAGGTCTCCTGGACTGTGACCGAGGTGTCCTGGACTGTGACCCGAGGTCTCCTGGACTAGAGGTGCTCTTGGACTTGTGGTCACTGACCTGCATAAGGAAGGTGACAGCGACTGCTGGGTTTACAGACTGGAGAGATGAGGGTTACAATGATGAGGTCGATTGGTTCAGTGCAGAGCTCCTCCCCTCTGGCAGATAGTTCATTGGTGGTAGTGGGATCGCATGTTGAGGGGCAGGCTCCACCTTATGCCCGTGTTATGTCTGGAGGACCAGTTGGCCGTGTGTAGTGTCCCACAACTGGTGTTTTTCTCTCTCTTGTGCACCTGTCAAAAAGCCTTTTTCTCTGAGGTTAAAGTGGTGGATGAAGGATATTACGTCTCCCCACTAGGTGTCAGTGTTTCTGTCATTATTTATATGCACAGCTGAAGGTAGTCATGGGTTAATGTTTATGTATGCCATGTGTTTATTGCTGACCAATAGGAGGTGCTCTTTTCTTCTACCTTATCCTCTTTCTCCTTTCTTTTGCACACACTCATCCCCACCACTCACAGGCAGGTACACAAGTCCCCTGTAGGAGGAGTTAACTCTGGTGGAGAAAATGCAGTAGTTAGCTCCAGTCAGATTCTCAGAATGGAAGGACACAAAAAGCGACAGCCCCTGCAGAATTTAAGCCAGGTTATGGCTTATTCCAGGACCCTTGTCAGGGATAACAGTCAGTTGAGTCTAGTCACCAACGTGTACAGATGCAGTTAGAGAGCAATGCTTCTTCTATAACTTCTATTAATCTTACTGTACAGTGCTAAAAGAACCCAAGGGAGAGAAGTTATCAAGGAACAACCTGACCCATGCCAGGAACATGTCTAGAAAGAGCAGTGCAGTACCCTGACAAGACAGGAACTAGCCTCGATAGGACAAAGCTACAGTAATAAAGTCCTATGTATCCTATCGCGCAGTGCAGGTAACTGGGAAACCTTGGACACTTAGCTACACTTACATAACAACGGCTGGGGCTTGTACTACCCTACTAGGACAGGTTTTAGTATACCAGCTGGCAGAAGGTGGTCAGACACAGTTTATACATGAGTACAAGTAACACTTTACTATTGAAGATATCCCACCTCACACTCTGGCCTCCCACCTCCCACTCCAACGTCGTGCCGCTACCCGCTTCCTCAGGGACTAGTGAGGGGGAGCCCCAGAGAACAATATATACGTGCCCATTGTTGTCGATTGGCACACACCTGAACCGTTTGCTACATGGCGGCTTTCAGCCTGAGTGCCAGCATCTGATATCCGGAGCTGTTGTGCTATCAGTCAGAGCCGCCCTCCACACGCCATGTCCGCACTGTGTCGCATCTAGTTCGGACGCCATCATGAAAGCCCATACAATTGCCCTTTTTCATGATGGCGTCCGGACATTGTTGGTGTGCACTTGCATTTATTGGTCATTTGTGGTTACTACTCTCAGCAGACTGCGGCATACGGACTGTGGCACACTGACTGCAGCACACTGACTACAGCACACTGACTGTGGCACGCGGCACACTAACTGCGGCATACTGACTGCGGCACACTGACTGCTGCACATTGACTGCGGCACACTAACTGTACCATACTGACTGCAGCTCACTGACTGCAGAATGCACAAGCCAAAAAGACAGAAATGGCTGCACATCGCACCCATGGCCGACACGAAAGCTTATTCAGCTACATTTAAAACCGACATCAGAAGTTAGTATATAATTTGGCCAAACCATATTGCCTCATGTAGTATTCTCCAATTCTACCTGCAGAGGAATGGAGAGAGGTAAGAGCTTGTTCACACTTGTGTTGCTTGGCGTCCGGGGGGGCCCTTTAGGGTCTGGTCCTGTGACAATGGGGTTGCAGGGCCATTCCGTGGCCCCCCTTCTCTGCTTGCGCACGCGGTACATGAGGCAATATGGTTTGGCCAAATTATATACTAACTTCTGATGTTGGTTTTAAATGTAGCTGAATAAGCTTTCGTGTCAGCCATGGGTGCGATGTGCAGCCATTTCTGTCTTTTTGGCTTGTGCATATTTTATGTATTCTGTCCCTTTTTTCATTGTGGCTAGCACTCGTGCTGTGTAAGACCCATGTGATCCAAATTAGCAGGAAGCACCTGTGTACATAAGGGGAGGATCTCCTAGTATTCTCCCATTCTACCTGCAGAGGAATGGAGAGAGGTAAGAGCTTGTTCACACTTGGGTTGCTTGGCGTCCACTTTTTCCGCCGGTGGCGCCAGCAGGGTCTGGGGGGGGCCCTTTAGGGTCTGGTCCTGTGACAATGGGGTTGCAGGGCCATTCCGTGGCCCCCCTTCTCTGCTTGCGCACGTTTTGCGGGGATTGTGGTCACTGACCGGCACAGTGATGTTTTTTGGTTAGGGACTCATGTGTATCAGAAGACCTGCACGTGGTACATGAGGCAATATGGTTTGGCCAAATTATATACTAACTTCTGATGTTGGTTTTAAATGTAGCTGAATAAGCTTTTGTGTCAGCCATGGGTGTGATGTGCAGCGATGTGTCTTTTTGGCTTGTGCATCACTGACTGCTGTCTTGGCTGCGGCGGCGTCCCGTGCTCTGGGCCGCCGCCGCAATTTCCCTCTGCCTCATGCAGCCGCCGGGGTCCATGTGCAGGGACCCGGCGCTGCTACTAGTTCGGCCCCGAGGGGCGCCTTATCTTGCCCCGCTCCTGTCTCTGTCTGTCCCGGCCGGCGCCCGCGTCCCCACCTCCTAGGGCGCGCATGCGCTGGCTGCCTCAGATTTAAAGGGCCAGTCTGCCCTTAATTGGTAGTTGCTCTGGTCACTCCCTATATAATCCCAGCATGCCCCACCACAGGTGTTGGAGCCTCTACATGCTTCCCATAGCGTTTGACCCAGCTCCCTGTTGTTCCTGACCTCAGTCCTTGTTCCTAGTCCCTGTCCTCTGTCCCGGTCCCTGGTCCCTGTCCGCTGCTTTACCATTGTTCCTGAGCTCTGCCTGCCACCTGCGGTTACACCTACAGACCTCTACCTGCATTACCATCTGCCTACTGCTCCTGCCACGTCTCGCCTGCTGTCACTAGCAACCAAGCCAGAGGTAGCGACCTGGGGGCCGCCTGCCGCAGCAAGTCCATCCCGCCTTGCGGCGGGCTCTGGTGGAAACCAGCGGCCCCTAAGACTCCGCTCCCTGGTGCTGTTACCACCATCGCTAGTGACAGTTCAGTGGATCCACGACTCCAGGCGTTACAACTGCAGAATATTGACTGCGGCACACTGACTGCAGCACACTGACTGTACCATACTGACTGCGGCATACTGACTGTACCATACTGACTGCGACACACCGACTGTACCATAATGACTGCAGAACACTGGCTGTACCTTACTGACTGCGGCATACTGACTGTACCATACTGACTGCAGCACACTGACTGTACCTTACTGACTGCGGCGTACTGACTACCTTACTGACTGCGGCGTACTGACTGTACCATACTGACTGCAGCACACTGACCGCCGCACACTGACTGCGACACACTAACCGACTCCTCACATTACCGCCATGTTTCTCTTTCGCTTCAGCTGTTCTCCCATCAGGCCATTATGGGACTTGTAGCATCACATTGGGGGGGCGGCACTGTATACCGGCCATATACCGGCTCCACCATGACTATCACTCACATTGGGATTCTCATTGTTTACATTGAGTTCCGTCCCGATACGTTTGGTTTCCAGCTTCACTTTGTTGAGAAGGATGGGAGTGACGTGTAGAGATGATTTTCTCCTGGCTGTTGTTTATGGCTCCCGACCCTCGGCACACTTTCCACCACACATCACACCGCACTCCGACATCTTCCAGGACCCGCCGGGAACCTCTGCCAAGCACTTTCCTATGGTGACCACAGTTACGCAATTTATTTAATGTGGTGTTCACTGACAAGTGGTTGATACGTTCTGGAGGGCACGGCCGGGGCAGAAGGGACAGGTGTCTGACCCCCTCACCCGCACAAAGGGGAACTCCAGTCCCAAGGACACGCTACCTATATGTCCCCCTTGTTGTCTCGGGGGTCGGGGGTCTCTTTGTACCGTTTTTGTATTGTAGCTGAGGTCTATGATCTATGTATTTCTCCACCCCAGAGGGGTCGGACTCCACCCCCTTGTGTTATGTTTCTGTCTAGACCGGTTGGTGCAGGAAACAGCTGGTAAATTCAAGGCATTATGGGAGGTAATTAAAGCGACTCTGTACCCAATGGGTCACTACCTTCATTCCATAGATTTCTGCATCTGATGCGGCCATTTTCTTCAAAAACAACATCTAATGCAGCGACGCAGTGTCAAAGGGGCAGGGCCTAGAGCATCTCCAGTCTCCCTCCACACCCCCTATTCTCCAACAATGCGCCTTGGGCATGATTATCTTTTTCTGTGCCGTCCCCAATACGCAAATGCCGCCTGTACCCCCAGTGTGGTGTGTGTGGTGGTGGTGGGGGGCACGACAGGGGTAGCTGTGGTTCAGCGTGGTAAATCTGGCACCAACCATTCCTTGTATCTGTGGAGTGAGGCAGGGGCACATTATACCACCCCCTTATGAGCTGAAGCGGCTGAACTACTCCGTCATTGCACCTGTGCTGCCCAGGGGGCGTGGCTAACAGGAGGGAGGCATGGAGGAAGACTAGTGAGGCGCTCTACACCCCACCCCTTTGACACCATGCCACCAGATTAAATGATGTTTTTTTAAAGAAAATAGCAGCATCAGCAGAAGAAATCAGCGACCCCCGGGCGGGACTCCAGGACGGGACCCCAGGACGGGACCCCAGGACGGGACTCCAGAACGGGACCCCAGGACGGGACCCCAGGACAGGACCCCAGGACGAGACTCCAGGACGAGACTCCAGGACGGGACCCCAGGACGAGACTCCAGGACGGGACCCCAGGACGAGACTCCAGGACGGGACCCCAGGACAAGACTCCAGGACGGGACCCCAGGACCAGACTCCAGGACGGGACCCCAGGACAAGACTCCAGGACGGGACCCCAGGACAAGACTCCAGGACGGGACCCCAGGACAAGACTCCAGGACGGGACCCCAGGACGAGACAAAAGGATGGGACTCTAGGACGGGACCCCAGGACGAGACAAAAGGACGGGACTCTAGGACGGGACCCCAGGACGGGACTCCAGGACGGGACTCCAGGACAGGACTCTAGGACGGGACCCCAGGACGAGACTCCAGGACGGGATCCCAGGACCAGACCCCAGGACGAGACTCCAGGACAAGACCCCAGGATGAGACTTCAGGAAGGGACCCCAGGACGAGACTCCAGGACGGGACCCCAGGACGAGACTCCAGGACGGGACCCCAGGACGAGACTCCAGGACGGGACCCCAGGACGAGACTCCAGGACGGGACCCCAGGACAAGACTCCAGGACGGGACCCCACGACGAGACTCCAGGACGGGACCCCAGGACGAGACAAAAGGACGGGACCCCAGGATGAGACTCCAGGACGGGACCCCAGGACGAGACAAAAGGACGGGACTCCAGGACGGGACCCCAGGACGAGACAAAAGGACGGGACTCCAGGACGGGACTCCAGGACAGGACTCAAGGACGGGATCCCAGGACGAGACCCCAGGATGAGACTCCAGGACAAGACCCCAGGATGAGACTTCAGGAAGGGACCCCAGGACGAGACTCCAGGACGGGACCCCAGGACGAGACTCCAGGACGGGACCCCAGGACGAGACCCCAGGACGAGACTCCAGGACGGGACCCCAGGATGGGACTTCAGGAAGGGACCCCAGGACGAGACTCCAGGACGGGACCCCAGGATGAGACCCCAGGACGAGACAAAAGGACGGGACTCCAGGACGGGACTCCAGGACGAGACTCCAGGACGGGACCCCAGGACGAGACTCCAGGACGGGACCCCAGGACGAGACCCCAGGACGAGACTCCAGGACGGGACCCCAGGATGGGACTTCAGGAAGGGACCCCAGGACGAGACCCCAGGACGAGACTCCAGGACGGGACCCCAGGACGGGACCCCAGGACGAGACCCCAGGACGAGACTCCAGGACGGGACCCCAGGACGAGACCCCAGGACGAGACTCCAGGACGGGACCCCAGGACGAGACTCCAGGACGGGACCCCCATGGGACTTCAGGAAGGGACCCCAGGATGGGACTTCCTGGTACCAGGGTGGGTGGGGGAGTCGCTATAAAGGATGTGAGGAGAAATGAGCAATAAATTTGGGGAAAATAAGGGACATTTTAGGATTTGTTTGCTGCCGTTATAATGTTTAGGAGAAGGGATAGGATTGGCGTTAGGCTCCTATTAGGCGGCTGATGGCGGACCGATTAGTAATGTAAATGAACGCTGATCTGCAAGGGCTGTGTGTGTATGTATATATATATATATATATATATATATATATATATATATAGTTAGCGATCTCCGTGCAGCCCTGGCCCTAAACTGTTATACACCACGCTCCTGGTCTCCTCCTGCCCTTTGCTCGCTTCCTGGCCGTTCCTGTCATGGACAGTGTTTGGCTGAGCGGCCTGTCAGCCCAGAGAAGCTGCCGCGTGTGGTGCCAGAAATAGAGAAGAAGGAAGGAGGAGACCGGGAGCACGGAGAGGTGATGTACATTCGTCAGCCGCGCATCACTATAACACAGGGCTATTACACATAGCCATGTATCACTATTACACGTAGCCATGTGTCACTATTACACGTAGCCATGTATCACTATTACACAGAGCCATGTATCACTATTACACGTAGCCATGTATCACTATTACACATCCCCATTTATCACTATTACACATCCCCATGTGTCACTATTACACGTAGTGTCACTATTACACGTAGCCATTTATCACTATTACACGTAGCCATGTGTCACTATTACACGTAGCCATGTATCACTATTACACGTAGCCATGTATCACTATTACACGTAGTCATGTATCACTATTACACGTAGCCATGTATCACTATTACACGTAGCCATGTATCACTATTACACGTAGCCATGTGTCACTATTACACGTAGCCATGTGTCACTATTACACTATGTATCACTATTACACGTAGCCATGTATCACTATAACACGTAGCCATGTGTCACTATTACACTATGTATCACTATTACACGTAGCCATGTGTCACTATTACACGTAGCCATGTATCACTATTACACGTAGCCATGTATCACTATTACACGTAGCCATGTATCACTATTACACGTAGCCATGTATCACTATTACACTATGTATCACCATTACACGTAGCCATGTATCACTATTACACGTAGCCATGTGTCACTATTACACGTAGCCATGTATCACTATTACACGTAGCCATGTGTCACTATTACACGTAGCCATGTATCACTATTACACAGAGCCATGTATCACTATTACACAGAGCCATGTATCACTATTACACGTAGCCATGTATCACTATTACACAGAGCCATGTATCACTATTACACATCCCCATTTATCACTATTACACATCCCCATGTGTCACTATTACACGTAGTGTCACTATTACACGTAGCCATGTATCACTATTACACATCCCCATGTGTCACTATTACACGTAGCCATTTATCACTATTACACGTAGCCATGTGTCACTATTACACGTAGCCATGTATCACTATTACACGTAGCCATGTATCACTATTACACGTAGCCATGTATCACTATAACACGTAGCCATGTATCACTATTACACTATGTATCACTATTACACGTAGCCATGTATCACTATAACACGTAGCCATGTATCACTATTACACTATGTATCACTATTACACGTAGCCATGTGTCACTATTACACGTAGCCATGTATCACTATTACACGTAGCCATGTATCACTATTACACGTAGCCATGTATCACTATTACACGTAGCCATGTATCACTATTACACTATGTATCACCATTACACGTAGCCATGTATCACTATAACACGCAGCCATGTATCACTATTACACATCCCCATTTATCACTATTACACATCCCCATGTGTCACTATTACACGTAGTGTCACTATTACACGTAGCCATGTATCACTATTACACATCCCCATGTGTCACTATTACACGTAGCCATGTATCACTATTACACTATGTATCACTATTACACGTAGCCATGTGTCACTATTACACGTAGCCATGTATCACTATTACACGTAGCCATGTGTCACTATTACACGTAGCCATGTGTCACTATTACACGTAGCCATGTATCACTATTACACGTAGCCATGTGTCACTATTACACGTAGCCATGTGTCACTATTACACGTAGCCATGTATCACTATTACACGTAGCCATGTGTCACTATTACACGTAGCCATGTATCACTATTACACGTAGCCATGTATCACTATTACACGTAGCCATGTGTCACTATTACACGTAGCCATGTGTCACTATTACACGTAGCCATGTATCACTATTACACGTAGCCATGTGTCACTATTACCCGTAGCCATGTATCACTATTACACTTAGCCATGTATCACTATTACACGTAGCCATGTATCACTATTACACGTAGCCATGTGTCACTATTACACGGAGCCATGTATCACTATTACACGTAGCCATGTGTCACTATTACACAGAGCCATGTATCACTATTACACGGAGCCATGTATCACTATTACACGTAGCCATTTATCACTATTACACGTAGCCATGTGTCACTATTACACGTAGCCATGTATCTATATTACACGTAGCCATGTGTCACTATTACACGTAGCCATGTATCACTATTACACGTAGCTATGTATCACTATTACACGGAGCCATGTATCACTATTACACGTAGCCATGTATCACTATTACACGTAGCCATGTATCTATATTACACGTAGCCATGTATCACTATTACACGTAGCCATGTATCACTATTACACGTAGCCATGTATCACTATTACACGGATCCATGTATCACTATTACACGTAGCCATGTGTCACTATTACACGTAGCCATGTATCACTATTACACGTAGCCATGTATCACTATTACACGTAGTATCACTATTACACGTAGCCATTTATCACTATTACACATCCCCATGTGTCACTATTACACGTAGTGTCACTATTACACGTAGCCATGTATCACTATTACACATCCCCATGTGTCACTATTACACGTAGCCATTTATCACTATTACACGTAGCCATGTGTCACTATTACACGTAGCCATGTATCACTATTACACGTAGCCATGTATCACTATTACACGTAGCCATGTATCACTATTACACGTAGCCATGTATCACTATTACACGTAGCCATGTATCACTATTACACGTAGCCATGTATCACTATAACACGTAGCCATGTATCACTATTACACTATGTATCACTATTACACGTAGCCATGTATCACTATAACACGTAGCCATGTATCACTATTACACTATGTATCACTATTACACGTAGCCATGTGTCACTATTACACGTAGCCATGTATCACTATTACACGTAGCCATGTATCACTATTACACGTAGCCATGTATCACTATTACACGTAGCCATGTATCACTATTACACTATGTATCACCATTACACGTAGCCATGTATCACTATAACACGCAGCCATGTATCACTATTACACATCCCCATTTATCACTATTACACATCCCCATGTGTCACTATTACACGTAGTGTCACTATTACACGTAGCCATGTATCACTATTACACATCCCCATGTGTCACTATTACACGTAGCCATGTATCACTATTACACTATGTATCACTATTACACGTAGCCATGTGTCACTATTACACGTAGCCATGTATCACTATTACACGTAGCCATGTGTCACTATTACACGTAGCCATGTGTCACTATTACACGTAGCCATGTATCACTATTACACGTAGCCATGTGTCACTATTACACGTAGCCATGTGTCACTATTACACGTAGCCATGTATCACTATTACACGTAGCCATGTATCACTATTACACTTAGCCATGTATCACTATTACACGTAGCCATGTATCACTATTACACGTAGCCATGTGTCACTATTACACGGAGCCATGTATCACTATTACACGTAGCCATGTGTCACTATTACACAGAGCCATGTATCACTATTACACGGAGCCATGTATCACTATTACACGTAGCCATTTATCACTATTACACGTAGCCATGTGTCACTATTACACGTAGCCATGTATCTATATTACACGTAGCCATGTGTCACTATTACACGTAGCCATGTATCACTATTACACGTAGCTATGTATCACTATTACACGGAGCCATGTATCACTATTACACGTAGCCATGTATCACTATTACACGTAGCCATGTGTCACTATTACACGTAGCCATGTGTCACTATTACACGTAGCCATGTGTCACTATTACACGTAGCCATGTATCACTATTACACGTAGCCATGTGTCACTATTACACGTAGCCATGTATCACTATTACACGTAGCCATGTGTCACTATTACACATAGCCATGTGTCACTATTACACGTAGCCATGTATCACTATTACACGTAGCCATGTATCACTATTACACGTAGCCATGTATCACTATTACACATCCCCATGTATCACTATTACACGTAGCCATGTATCACTATTACACATCCCCATGTATCACTATTACACGTAGCCATGTATCACTATTACACGTAGCCATGTATCACTATTACACGTAGCCATGTATCACTATTACACGTAGCCATGTATCACTATTACACGTAGCCATGTGTCACTATTACACGTAGCCATGTATCACTATTACATGTAGCCATGTATCACTATTACACGTAGCCATGTATCACTATTACACTATGTATCACTATTACACGTAGCCATGTATCACTATTACACGTAGCCATGTGTCACTATTACACGTAGCCATGTATCACTATTACACGTAGCCATGTATCACTATTACACGTAGCCATGTATCACTATTACACTATGTATCACTATTACACGTAGCCATGTATCACTATTACACGTAGCCATGTATCACTATTACACTATGTATCACTATTACACGTAGCCATGTGTCACTATTACACGTAGCCATGTATCACTATTACTTGTAGCCATGTGTCACTATTACACGTAGCCATGTGTCACTATTACAGAGTCGGGACACAATAAGGCACCAGGGACCATTGATCCTCACTCCTGTGCTTACCCACCATGCCCGTCCCTGGATGACGTCACCATCATCACATCCTTATGGCCGTTTACTTTTAATGCTCAGCCTGTCCACCACCGTGAGGTGTAACATCCTCTATGAATTTTAGTAAGTCCTTCATGACCTGCAGCTCCCACCTGACTCCTGAACCACCAAACCAAAGCTGTGACAGATAATAAAATATACATACACATTTAAAAAAAAATCTTTTACACATTTTTTCACACTTAATTTAATGCTGTGAATGTATTGAGAACTACAAGTCCGGGTAAAAACTATTACAATTGTACAAAACAAAGCTAATTCTGGACCCCTAAAGAGTCCCGCACAACAGGAGAGGAAAAAACCCCATTGAAGGAAACCTCTAGAGAACCATGGCTGAAGGGTTTATGCCAAACTGTAACTAATCAAATGAAAATAAAATTGACCTTGTCATTGCATATCTGGTCCCATGTACATGCAGATAAGGTTTATAATAATACACAAGGCATCATTACACCTGCAAACGATAATTAAGATTAAAGAAGGGAGGGCGGGGAGGGATTGTTTTTCTTCAGATCTTCTTATGAGAGAGGAAGGGAGACAGGAAGTTATATCTATTCCTAAATCACCACAATCAGAACCACCTGTGCTCAAGTGGACACCACTATACCAGCAGGACTGTGGGGGCCATAGGTCCCCCCTTCCACACTCAGGTCCCCCTTTCCACACTCAGGTCCCCTTCTGCTTAGGGTTCCAGGAGTCTGGAAGAAGCACTCATTTCGCTCTCACATTCCTCCTGTAATCCTGAGGGCGCCTCAAAGAGTGCAATAGAATTTACAACAGGATCACATCTGTCTCCATGGTTACAGACTACAAACAACCACTGTGTAGTCAGGCCCTGCAGTCATGACTTACATCTATGCAGGGGGTTTGGAGCTTTGTATCAGGAAAACCTATTCTCCTTACATAAGAAGTGAGTCCGGACAAAAGGACGACAGGATGAGACATGGACAATCCCTTTAAAAGGAAAGGCTCTTCTTGTGCTGACCTGCTGCCTATGACCTTGTGGTGTGGCAGCTGCTCGGAAGAGATGGAAACTTTACACCTCTCCATGAAAACACCTTGGATAAGTTTCCTAAACACTTAACATCTCAGCTAGTCCCCATAATGTTGTTTGTCAGCAGCGGCTATTAAGGGATTTGTTGCTGAGAGTTTTTCGGCTCAGAGGGGGAGAGGCGCGGTGCCAGTAATGTATAGCCTTCTCCTCTGGCCACGGAGTGGATCCAGTCTGTGCCCCCCCAGAATCTCTTCACAGGGCTGTAATAGTGAGAGATGGAGCAGGATTAGCCGCCCCTCCCGGCACAGTCTTTTATAGGATCCGCATCTCGTCTGGGTGAATCATCAGAGCATTAAGGGTCTTAGCTGCCAGGTCGCATTGCTGACAGATTTACAGTGCAGAACATGGAGCTGCACATCGCTCGGTGCTGCTGGGATGCTTAAAGGGGATCTGCACAATCACATCCAACCTGCTACTGGTATAACCACCAATGGAGATGCCTCCATTCCCGGTAAAGCGAAGAATCCTCTGTTTTTAATAGATTCCGCTTGTAACTACTATCATTTAAAGTGACCCTGTCAGCAGGTTATGGCGTCCTATCTCAGGGTCAGCAGGTTATGGCGTCCTATCTCAGGGTCAGCAGGTGTATGGCCTCCTATCTCAGGGTCAGCAGGTGTATGGCCTCCTATCTCAGGGTCAGCAGGGTTATGCCGTCCTATCTCAGGGTCAGCAGGGGTATGGCGTCCTATCTCAGGGTCAGCAGGGTTATGGCGTCCTATCTCAGGGTCAGCAGGGTTATGGCGTCCTATATCAGGGTCAGCAGGGTTATGGCGTCCTATCTCAGGGTCAGCAGGTTATGGCGTCCTATCTCAGGGTCAGCAGGTTATGTCGTCCTATCTCAGGGTCAGCAGGTTATGTCGTCCTATCTCAGGGTCAGCAGGTTATGTCGTCCTATCTCAGGGTCAGCAGGGTTATGGTGTCCTATCTCAGGGTCAGCAGGTTATGGCGTCCTATCTCAGGGTCAGCAGGTGTATGGTGTCCTATCTCAGGGTCAGCAGGTTATGGTGTCCTATCTCAGGGTCAGCGGGTTATGGTGTCCTATCTCAGGGTCAGCAGGATTATGGCGTCCTATCTCAGGGTCAGCAGGTGTATGGCGTCCTATCTCAGGGTCAGCAGGTGTATGGCGTCCTATCTCAGGGTCAGCAGGGTTATGGCGTCCCATCTCAGGGTCAGCAGGGTTATGGCGTGCTAGCTCAGGGTCAGCAGGGTTATGTCGTCCTATCTCAGGGTCAGCAGGTTATGTCGTCCTATCTCAGGGTCAGCAGGTTATGTCGTCCTATCTCAGGGTCAGCAGGGTTATGGTGTCCTATCTCAGGGTCAGCAGGTTATGGCGTCCTATCTCAGGGTCAGCAGGGTTATAGCGTCCTATCTCAGGGTCAGCAGGGTTATACTGTCCTATCTCAGGGTCAGCAGGGTTATGGCGTCCTATCTCAGGGTCAGCAGGGTTATGGCGTCCTATCTCAGGGTCAGCAGGTGTATGGCGTCCTATCTCAGGGTCAGCAGGTGTATGGCGTCCTATCTCAGGGTCAGCAGGGTTATGGCGTCCCATCTCAGGGTCAGCAGGGTTATGGCGTCCTATCTCAGGGTCAGCAGGTGTATGGCGTCCTATCTCAGGGTCAGCAGGTGTATGGCGTCCTATCTCAGGGTCAGCAGGTGTATGGCGTCCCATCTCAGGGTCAGCAGGGTTATGGCGTGCTATCTCAGGGTCAGCAGGGTTATACTGTCCTATCTCAGGGTCAGCAGGTTATGGCGCCCTATCTCAGGGTCAGCAGGTTATGGGGTCCTATCTCAGGGTCAGCAGGTTATGGCGTCCTATCTCAGGGTAACATAAACTAGTGACAGAGAAGCTGAACAGAATGATGTATCACTTACATTGTTCTGTGCAGCTGATCCAGAGATCTCCTCCTGAAAAACATGGACAGTAAGTAGTCCTCTCCATTATGTGCACATGCTCAGTAGTCCTGGATATTCATGAGAAGCAGAAAACTCTGCCCACCAGCTGCTGATTGGCAGTTATCTATCTATGGGGTGTATAGGCAATCAGCTGTCAATCAGCAGCTGGAGGGTGGGGGAAGGGGTGTGACAAGAATCCTATTCTCCTGCATATTAGGAGAACGGCTGAGCAGAATGATGTCAGTAATACACCCATCTGTTCAGCATTTCTGTCACTAGTTTATGCCGCCCTCATTTAGATGGAATAAACCGACTTAGGGCCCTATTCCACAATAATGATAATCGGACGGATCGGCCACATTTGGCCTGATTCGGCCGATTATCGTTTGGTGAAATAGAGAGAACGATCAGCTGATAATCGTGTCATCGGCTGATCGTTCATTTAGGGCCAGACCTAAAATCATCGTTCCCCCACCGCGCATCGCTACGGTTGAATAGCGGTGCGCGGCGGGCGACCGACGATTTGACAGGCTGCAGCATTATCATACATTACCTGTCAGGTCTTCTCCGCGCTGTCTTCATCCCCGGGTCCTGCGCGCTCTATCTTCAGAATGGCCGGTCAGCTGATGATAGAGTGCGCGGGACCCGGGGATGAAGACAGCGCGGAGAAGAAGCCCGGACAGGTAATGTATGATAATGCTGCAGGGACATTGGTAACGATGTCCCTGCAGCCCTCGCTCAACGATCATCGGGCCGTGGAATAGGTCCGGTAAACGAGCGGCGATAGGACCCTTACTGACAGATTCCCTTTAAGGTCTTAACTGTAATCTCAAAGAAGCAAATGAAGTAGAAGTCAGCACCAGTATATATATATATATATAAATGCATAAACTCCACAGACTCTTCAGCTTTTTGGCAAAAAAAAAAAAATTATTTTATTTCATACTTTTAAAATTTGTGAATTTGCAAAAGGCAAATTTTAAAAGGATGAAATAAAATTTATGAAGTTTTTTTTATCAAAAAGCTGAAGAGTCTGTGGAGTTTAACTGTAATCTCACCTTTCACCACAGTTTAAGATAAAGTTAAAGGGGCACTCCGGCAATAATCTTTTTCTTTCAAATCAACTGGTTCTAGAAAGTTACATAGATTTATAAGTTACTTCTATCTATAACTCTTTAGTCTTCCAGCTGCTGTATGTCCTGCAGGAAGTGGTGTATTCTCTCCAGCCTGACACAGTGCTCTCTGCTGCCACCTCTGTCCATGTCAGGAACTGTCCAGAGCAGCAGCAAATCCCCATAGAAAACTTCTCCTGCTCTGGACAGTTCCTGACATGGACAGAGGTGGCAGCAGAGAGCACTGTGTCAGACTGGAGAGAATACACCACTTCCTGCAGGACATGCCCCATACAGATAGCCCCCAGTGTTGTCCATCCCCCCATACAGATAGATCCCAGTGTTATCCATCCTCCCATACAGATAGCCCCAATTGTTGTCTATCCCCCCATACAGATAGCCCCCAGTGTTGTCCATCCCCCCATACAGATAGCCCCCAGTGTTGTCCATCCCCCCATACAGATAGATCCCAGTGTTGTCCATCCCCCCATACAGATAGATCCCAGTGTTGTCCATCCCCCCCTCCAGATAGATCCCAGTGTTGTCCATCCCCCATACAGATAGCCCCCAGTGTTGTCCATCCCCCCATACAGATAGATCCCAGTGTTATCCATCCCCCCATACAGATAGCCCCCAGTGTTGTCCATCCCCCATACAGATATCCCCCAATGTTGGCCATCCCCCATACAGATAGCCACCAATGTTGGCCATCCCCCATACAGATAGATCCCAGTGTTGGCCATCCCCCATACAGATAGCCACCAGTGTTGCACATCCCCCATACAGATAGCCCCCAGTGTTGTCCATCCCCCCATACAGATAGATCCCAGTGTTATCCATCCCCCCATACAGATAGCCCCAATTGTTGTCTATCCCCCCATACAGATAGCCCCCAGTGTTGTCCATCCCCCCATACAGATAGCCCCAATTGTTGTCTATCCCCCCATACAGATAGCCCCCAGTGTTGTCCATCCCCCCCATACAGATAGCCCCCAGTGTTGTCCATCCCCCCATACAGATAGATCCCAGTGTTGTCCATCCCCCCATACAGATAGATCCCAGTGTTGTCCATCCCCCCATACAGATAGATCCCAGTGTTGTCCATCCCCCATACAGATAGCCCCCAGTGTTGTCCATCCCCCCATACAGATAGATCCCAGTGTTATCCATCCCCCCATACAGATAGCCCCCAGTGTTGTCCATCCCCCATACAGATATCCCCCAATGTTGGCCATCCCCCATACAGATAGCCACCAATGTTGGCCATCCCCCATACAGATAGATCCCAGTGTTGGCCATCCCCCATACAGATAGCCACCAGTGTTGCACATCCCCCATACAGATAGCCCCCAGTGTTGGCCATCCCCCCCCATACAAATAGCCCCCAGCTGGTATAACCTGGGGATCTCCTGTATATAATTATATATGTACAGCAGGTATAACCTGGGGATCTCCTGTATATAATTATATATGTACAGCTGGTATAACCTGGGGATCTCCTGTATATAATTATATATGTACAGCTGGTATAACCTTGGTATATACTGTATATAATTATATATGTACAGCTGGTATAACCTGCGTATATCCTGTATATAAATATATATGTACAGCTGGTATAACCTGGGTATATACTGTATATAAATATATATGTACAGCTGCTATAACCTGGGTATATACTGTATCTAATTATATATGTACAGCTGCTATAACCTGGTTGTATACTGTATATAATTATATATGTACAGCTGCTATAACCTGGGTATATACTGTATATAAATATATATGTACAGCTGCTATAACCTGGGTATATACTGTATATAATTATATATGTATAGCTGCTATAACCTGGGTATATACTGTATATAATTATATATGTACAGCTGGTATAACCTGGGTATATACTGTATATAATTATATATGTATAGCTGCTATAACCTGGGTATATACTGTATATAATTATATATGTACAGCTGCTATAACCTGGGTATATACTGTATATAATTATATATGTACAGCTGGTATAACCTGGGTATATACTGTATATAACTATATATGTACAGCCGGTATAACCTGCGTATATACTGTATATAATTATATATGTACAGCCGGTATAACCTGGGTATATACTGTATATAATTATATATGTACAGCTGGTATAACCTGGGTATATACTGTATATAACTATATATGTACAGCTGGTATAACCTGGGTATATACTGTATATAATGATATACAAAGAAAGAAGTATAGCAGATCTCCCCCACACTGAAGCACATATGCGTTATTCTATGAGTGGAGGATGTTGTATTGAAATAATATTAATGGGTTCTAGTTACAAACCATATACCTATACAGAGACAACTGAACCTCCTTGAGTAGTCAACATACAAAAATTCTTTATTTCATAAAAAGGCACATACATTTAGAAAAAGTCATGACAAACAGTGAACTGCGACTGAGAAACTACATTAAAAACAACAGAAAACAAATGAGGGGTGCTGCTGTCAGGCAATATAGAGATGATGAGGGAAAAAGAGACTACACATCAATGGTATAATACCGTAAAAGAGACCCTAAACCAGCTCTATCACAAGGTGACCCTATAAAGTGTTATACTTTACCCAAGTGGATTTAATATGCCGGCCAGACAGCTGCCCCCACCCCAACGCACGTTTCGGCAAACAACCTTTTTTTTTTTATGAATGGTGATGTTTTGCACACTCGTCTCCCAGCAGGTCCGTCACCTCGTCTTCTCTCTCGTTGGCTGCTGTTTACCTAGAAGGTGTTACTACTTGCTGTGCTGCGCGGCCCCGTGACCTTCCATGGCACCGGCTGAGCGTGGGCCCCACTACTGGGAGCAGAGTATACACTGTAGGGTCATCAGGGGCCACACATCATCTATTATAATAGAGCCTCCCATCTCCTGCTGCAGTGTGTTTCTCAGCCAGTGTATCTAATCCTGTCAGGTGGATACTTCCAAACTCTTTTACCACATTGTCCGACAATGTTATGCAATTATTTCTTAGAGTGGAGTTGAAGGGACAAATTTCTGTCAGGCCTAAAATGTGTGGTGTGCTCAGGGGGTGTATCCGTGTATCACATGTATCTCAGCCCCCTAGGAGTCATCTTGTGTGGTCTTACAGAAAGAGGATTTGTTATTCCTATGTATCACCATAGTAGCAGGAGGACCAGTCTTACCTACTGTTCCCAGAAAGTATTGTGTGTGTTTTCCAGGGCAGTTTTGCGGGTGTTCCCAGGTAGTGCTGTGGGCGTTCCCAGGCGGTACTGTAGGTGTTCCCAGGCCATATTCAGGGCATTCCCAGGTAGTATTGTTGGCGTTCTCTGAGGCTGCATTGTTGGCGTTCCCATGCAGTATTGTGGGTGTTCCCAGGTAGTGTTGTGGGCGTTCCCAGGCGGTACTGTAGGTGTTACCAGGCGGTATTGTGGGCCTTCCCAGGTAGTGTTGTGGGCGTTCCCAGGCGGTACTGTAGGTGTTACCAAGCCATATTCAGGGCATTCCCATGCAGTATTGTTGGCGTTCTCTGAGGCCGCATTGTTGGCGTTCCCATGCAGTATTGTGGGTGTTCCCAGGTGGTATTGTGGGCGTTCCCAGGCTGCATTGAAGGCGTTGCCAGGTGGTATTGTGGGCGTTCCCAGGGGATATTGTGGACGTTCCCAAGGGGTATTGTGGACGTTCCCAGGTGTTATTGTGGGCGTTCCATGGGGGTATTGTGGGCGTTGCCAGCTGTATTGTGGGTGTTTCCAGGCTGCATTGTGGGCATTTTCAGGCGGTACTATGGACGTTCCAAGGCGGTATTGTTGGCGTTCCCATGCAGTATTGTGGGTGTTCCCAGGTGGTATTGTGGGCGTTCCCAGGCTGCATTGAAGGCGTTGCCAGGTGGTATTGTGGGCGTTCCCAGGGGATATTGTGGACGTTCCCAAGGGGTATTGTGGACGTTCCCAGGTGTTATTGTGGGCGTTCCATGGGGGTATTGTGGGCGTTGCCAGCTGTATTGTGGGTGTTTCCAGGCTGCATTGTGGGCATTTTCAGGCGGTACTATGGACGTTCCAAGGCGGTATTGAGGGCGTTCCCAGGCGATATTGTGGGCTTTCCCATGGGGTATTGTGGGCGTTGCCAGCAGTATTGTGGGTGTTGCCAGCAGTATTGTGGGTTTTCCCAGGCTGCATTGTGGGTGTTTCCAGGTGGTACTGTGGGCGTTCCAAGGCGGTATTGAAGGCGTTGCCAGGCGATATTGAGGGCGTTCCCAGGCTGCATTGAGGGCATTCCTAGGCGGTATTGAGGGCATTCCTAGGCGATATTATAGGCGTTCCCAGTCTGTATTGTTGGCGCTCCCAGGTGTTATTGTGGGCGTTCCCAGGCTACATTGTGGGCGTTTCCAGACGGTACTGTGGGCATTTCAAGGCGGCATTAAGGGCGTTCCCAGGTGTTATTGTGGGCGTTCCCAGGGGGTATTGTAGACGTTCCCAGGCGGTATTATGGGCGTCCCCAGGGAGTTTTGTGGGCGTTCCCAGGGGGTTTTGTGGGCGTTGCCAGGTGGTATTATAGACAGTCCCAGGCTGCATTGTGGGCGTTCCCAGGGGTTTTGTGGGCGTTGCTAGGTGCTATGTGGGCATTCCCAGGCTGCATTGTGGGCATTCCCAGGCTGCATTGTGGGCGTTCCCAGGCTGCATTGTGGGCGTTCCCAGGCTGCATTGGGGGCGTTCCCAGGTGGTATTGTGGGTGTTTAAAGGCGGCATTGAGGGCGTTCCCAGGTATTATTGTGGCCGTTCCCAGGGGGTATTGTGGGCGTTGCCAGCGGTATTGTGGGTGTTTCCAGGCTGCATTGAGGGCATTCCTAGGCGATATTGTGGGCGTTCCCAGGGGGTATTGTGGGCGTTTTCAGGCGGTATTGTGGCCATTCCCGGGTGGTATTTTGGGCATTGCCAGGGCCTATTGTGGGTGTTCCCAGCCCGTATTGTGGGTGTTTCCAGGCCTTATTGTGGGTGTTCCCAGCCCGTATTGTGGGCGTTTCCAGGCCTTATTGTGGGTGTTCCCAGCCCGTATTGTGGGCGTTTCCAGGCCTTATTGTGGGTGTTCCCAGCCCGTATTGTGGGCGTTTCCAGGCCTTATTGTGGGTGTTCCCAGCCCGTATTGTGGGCATTCCCAGGGGGTATTGTGGATGTTGCCAGGCTTCAGACTTAAAGGGGTTATCCAGCGCTACAAAAACATGGCCACTTTCTTCCAGAAACAGCCCCTCTCTTGTCTCCAGCTTGAGCGGAGTTTTGCTGCTCAGTTCCATTTAAGTGAATGGAGCTTAATTACAAACTGCACCTGAACTGGAGACAAGAGTCGTGTTGTCTCTGAAAGAAAGTGGCCATGTTTTTGTAGCACTGGATAACCCCTTTAAATGTTCTGATTGTGATTTGATGTGTATATCGGTAAGTATAAGCCCCTCCAGAGTTTGCCTCTCAGAAGAAGAAGTGGTGCGAAACGGCGTTGGAGTGAGGTGGGAGGCCAGCGGACACTTGTGGTAACATACGGTTTACATGTTTACGGTTATATTATTACTCCATTCAGCATACTGTGGCATTGTGATGTAGCACTTTATTATATATGCATCTATGCTGAAGAAGTTGTTTATGAGCTGTAATAATATGCACAGGCACTTTATATGATTATCAGGTTACTCGGGGTCTCCCACCTCCCAGGTCTTGATTTTATGTTTTTCTTTGTGATGGATTAAATAAAGTTTTGTGATTTAAATTGAAATCTTCTTATTCTTGGGACACACAGTACTATATATATAGTGTATATATATACAGTATATATATAGTGTATATATATATACAGTAATATATATATATATATATATATATATATATATATATATACTATATAGGTGTTGGTTGTTTGATAATTGGTACCAGGTGTCATTTTGTAATAAATATACATATATTATTCTCTTAGAAATATAGCTTCTGGTGAGTGATTGCTGGGGTGGTAGTATAGTGGGTGCCCCATCCAGACTTGCTGAATTCTCCCTACACCCGGATTGGTGCACACCGCGCTTGGAAATGAACTGTAAGTGTAACTATAACAAGTAGAAAACTTTATTGTGTCCGACGCGTATCAGAACTACAAGTTCCTTCCTCAGGGACGATGAGGATAAGTGAACAGCTATGGAGATCATGAAATAGTCGCCATCCAGCGTCTCCGACCTATGATCTGCTCCCAGGAGGCTCTCTGGCCCACCGGCGCTGCCTGCTTCATGTCACCGTCTGCCAGGTTCAGTGCCTGCGCTGCTTGGTGAGTGGTTGGGGTCTCATACAAACAGGGCTCAGTTCTCAGCTTCTCCGCTGCAGTCAGCCACTGTAGTTGTCCCTCCATAATACTTAGCAATCCGGTCAAATTCGAAACAAATCAAACCGCTGATCTCAGCACATCGTCCGGACACTAATTTCATCTAGGTCTCTGATGTGTGATACGGTCTACTAACCAGTGTATCTAAGCCTCTAATGTGTGATACTTTCTACTGATCCAGTGTATCTAAGCTTGTCATGTGTGATACTGTCCCTTAGACTCTGGCTTCTTGTGTGATAGTTGGAATGTTTTCATGTGTACTAGTTATAGGCAGGGGGCTGTTTTCTTTGTAGTGCAGAGATGGGTGTGTGAAAATAATAAATGAATAATAAAGAAACAACAGAGTGAATGTTTGTCTGAACGCTTTCACACCGATGACTTCATCTGTTTGACCAACTAATCCGCAAGTGAGCAAATATTTACTGGCCCTCTGCAACTCGCGTTCCGCCTTTGGCCAGGGATGACGTGATCTCGGTTGCTGCAGGAAGCCTGGGAGCTTTCTGGAATGCGCTCGTGTATTGTCAGATGGCGTTCCCGGGCAGATTACACCACGCTGGGTGACGGCACTGGGAAGACGCTTCCCTATTGTTTCGGATGACCACATCGCGGTTTAGGCCAATGCAGTCATTGAAATTGTTTCATAATGGTTTCCATACTGCAGTAAAGGGAGTTTTAGTTTTGCAACAACTGTAGAGCCGCTGATCAGAAGAAATAATCTCCACCCATGGCTCAACAGAAGACCACCAGAGCATGATGAGAGTTGTAGTTTGGGCTCTTTGGCTACAGACCACATGGGACTCCACTTGTGTGCCTTTGTATGCTGGAGTTGTTGACCTTTGTACAGACACAGATTGGAGGAGGCTGACCTAAGGTGCTAATGTGGTAACTGCGATGGAGTGATTATCAGAGAACACACGGGGATGAAGCAACTTATTGAAAAGGAATAAAGTTTATTGAATTCAACTGTATCAAGCAGGGAAGAGTGTCCGGGGCGCCACTCAGTAATCCAATGCCAACAAGTCTAGCCGTATGGTTTTAGCAAGAGTTCACACAGTGCTTCACATCAGTCCCTTAGATTGTCAGATCCTCGATCACTGAGACCCACAAGCCCAGTCCTCTCCTCTCCTCTGAGCGATGGCTTCTCCTCCATCACTGAGACCCACAAGCCCAGTCCTCTCCTCTCCTCTGGGTGATGGCTTCTCCTCCATCACTGACATCCACAAGCCCAGTCCTCTCCTCTCCTCTCCTCTGAGCGATGGCTTCTCCTCCATCACTGACATCCACAAGCCCAGTCCTCTCCTCTCCTCTGAGCGATGGCTTCTCCTCCATCACTGACATCCACAAGCCCAGTCCTCTCCTCTTCTCTGAGCGATGGCTTCTCCTCCATCACTGACATCCACAAGCCCAGTCCTCTCCTCTTCTCTGAGCGATGGCTTCTCCTCGATCACTGACATCCACAAGCCCAGTCCTCTCCTCTCCTCTGAGCGATGGCTTCTCCTCCATCACTGACATCCACAAGCCCAGTCCTCTCCTCCTCTGAGCGATGGCTTCTCCTCCATCACTGACATCCACAAGCCCAGTCCTCTCCTCTCCTCTCCTCTGAGCGATGGCTTCTCCTCCATCACTGACATCCACAAGCCCAGTCCTCTCCTCTCCTCTGAGCAATGGCTTCCCCTCCATCACTGACATCCACAAGCCCAGTCCTCTCCTCTCCTCTGAGCGATGGCTTCTCCTCCATCACTGACCTCCACAAGCCCAGTCCTCTCCTCTCCTCTGAGCGATGGCTTCTCCTCCATCACTGACACCCACAAGCCCAGTCCTCTCCTCTCCTCTGAGCGATGGCTTCTCCTCCATCACTGACATCCACAAGCCCAGTCCTCTCCTCTCCTCTGAGCGATGGCTTCTCCTCCATCACTGAGATCCACAAGCCCAGTCCTCTCCTCTCCTCTGAGCGATGGCTTCTCCTCCATCACTGACATCCACAAGCCCAGTCCTCTCCTCTCCTCTGGGTGATGGCTTCCCCTCCATCACTGAGATCCACAAGCCCAATCCTCTCCTCTCCTCTGAGCAATGGCTTCCCCTCCATCACTGAGATCCACAAGCCCAGTCCTCTCCTCTCCTCTGAGCGATGGCTTCTCCTCCATCACTGACATCCACAAGCCCAGTCCTCTCCTCTCCTCTGAGCGATGGCTTCTCCTCCATCACTGACATCCACAAGCCCAGTCCTCTCCTCTCCTCTGAGCGATGGCTTCTCCTCCATCACTGAGATCCACAAGCCCAGTCCTCTCCTCTCCTCCTCTGAGCGATGGCTTCTCCTCCATCACTGACATCCACAAGCCCAGTCCTCTCCTCTCCTCTGAGCGATGGCTTCTCCTCCATCACTGACATCCACAAGCCCAGTCCTCTCCTCTCCTCTGAGCGATGGCTTCTCCTCCATCACTGACATCCACAAGCCCAGTCCTCTCCTCTCCTCTGGGTGATGGCTTCCCCTCCATCACTGAGATCCACAAGCCCAGTCCTCTCCTCTCCTCTGAGCAATGGCTTCCCCTCCATCACTGAGATCCACAAGCCCAGTCCTCTCCTCTCCTCTGAGCGATGGCTTCTCCTCCATCACTGACATCCACAAGCCCAGTCCTCTCCTCTCCTCTGGGTGATGGCTTCCCCTCCATCACTGAGATCCACAAGCCCAGTCCTCTCCTCTCCTCTGAGCGATGGCTTCTCCTCCATCACTGACATCCACAAGCCCAGTCCTCTCCTCTCCTCCTCTGAGCGATGGCTTCTCCTCCATCACTGAGATCCACAAGCCCAGTCCTCTCCTCTGGGTGATGGCTTCCCCTCCATCACTGAGATCCACAAGCCCAGTCCTCTCCTCTCCTCTGAGCGATGGCTTCTCCTCCATCACTGACATCCACAAGCCCAGTCCTCTCCTCTCCTCTCAGCGATGGCTTCTCCTCCATCACTGACCTCCACAAGCCCAGTCCTCTCCTCTCCTCTGAGTGATGGCTTCTCCTCCATCACTGACACCCACAAGCCCAGTCCTCTCCTCTGAGCGATGGCTTCTCCTCCATCACTGACATCCACAAGCCCAGTCCTCTCCTCTGAGCGATGGCTTCTCCTCCATCACTGACATCCACAACCCAGTCCTCTCCTCTCCTCTGAGCGATGGCTTCTCCTCCATCACTGAGATCCACAAGCCCAGTCCTCTCCTCTCCTCTCAGCGATGGCTTCTCCTCCATCACTGACATCCACAAGCCCAGTCCTCTCCTCCTCTGAGCGATGGCTTCTCCTCCATCACTGACATCCACAAGCCCAGTCCTCTCCTCTCAGCGATGGTTTCCTCTTGATCACTGACATCCACAAGCCCAGTCCTCTCCTCTGAGCGATGGCTTCTCCTCCATCACTGAGATCCACAAGCCCAGTCCTCTCCTCTCCTCTGGGTGATGGCTTCTCCTCCATCACTGACATCCACAAGCCCAGTCCTCTCCTCTCAGCGATGGTTTCCTCTCGATCACTGAGATCCACAAGCCCAGTCCTCTCCTCTCAGCGATGGCTTCTCCTCCATCACTGACATCCACAAGCCCAGTCCTCTCCTCTCCTCTGGGTGATGGCTTCTCCTCCATCACTGAGATCCACAAGCCCAGTCCTCTCCTCTCCTCTGAGCGATGGCTTCTCCTCCATCACTGACATCCACAAGCCCAGTCCTCTCCTCTGAGCGATGGCTTCTCCTCCATCACTGACATCCACAAGCCCAGTCCTCTCCTCTGAGCGATGGCTTCTCCTCCATCACTGACATCCACAAGCCCAGTCCTCTCCTCTCCTCTGAGTGATGGCTTCTTCTGGATCCCACAGACGTGCTGTGTTCACGCCAGCTCCCCTTCTCTTAGATTCCCATAGATCTTCTCCTTTCCAGGATGTGGCTGCCTCCTCCATCACATCTCATCCCTTGTCCCATGTGTTCTGGGTTCTTTGTCTTCAGTCTTCAGTATCTTAAGGGTGGGGTGCAAAACCTACAGCCCCCTGCTTCACACTTAGTGGCTTCTATAAATTACCCAGCAGAAGGTGAACAGAGACCATGCGGCCCTGCCCTGCCCTCTTCCTTCTTCTCCAGACTTCTTGTCTATGGACAGTTTGTAAGGACATTTAAGGGGTCCACAGCCAGGCACACTGTCACGGTAACCCAGGGGTGGTATTTTCAAAGGCAGGTGTTGTGCAGTATCACTGCGCCATTGTCACATGGCTCGGAGTGGTATATGCCCTGCCTGTATCCCACCACGTTCCAGGTGTAGGTGCTTAAAGGGGTACTCCAGCGAAAAGCTTTTTCCCAGTAATTGAAACACATTACAAAGTTATATAACTTTATAATATGCTTCAATCACCTATCTGCCCCCGTTCCTATCTTTCCCCCCTCAATCCCCCACCAGGAAGTGAAGTAAACTGATTGTTACCTAATGACTGTTGACCCCAGGCTGCTCTGTGGGAGCCATTTTGTGACAATGACATCATCAAGATAGAGGCGGGTCTAATCCCTGTTAAGCCAGCCTCTCTTTGTCAGATGACTCAGGTTGCTCAGCTATGATTGGCTGAACAAGCTGTAAAACATCTAACAGTTGTCAATTAGACATCACAGGAGACAAAGTGCATCATGGGAAAGCCCAAACCAGGAAGCGAAGAAAAAAGGAAGACACCAACTGGCGCATTAGGGACCTGCAAACAGCAGAAAATTCCAACGGAGACAGACTCAGGAGAAATGGTGAGTGTGAAAACTATGTTTATGATTGATTGATTGTCTTTTTTTTTTATCAGCGCCGGATTAACCCTTTCAGGCTAATGGTGCATTTACACAGGCAGATTTATCTGACAGATTTTTGAAGCCAAAGCCAGGAACAGAACATAAACTTTTTTCAAATCCATTCCTGATTTTGGCTTCCAAAATCTGTCAGATAAATCTGCCTGTGTAAATGCACCATTAGTGGCTACCAGGAGGGACCACTCTAAGCAGTACAGAACTTTGCCAGGGAGACTTTTGTATTACTGTACATACAGAAGATGACTCGTACTCACATTACGGGCTCGGGAGGATACATCTGGGTGGTGCTCATCCCTCAAGATTACCCAATGAGATCGGCAAGGTCAGCGGCCAAAGCAGCAAGCTTATCCAACACACTGGGGAGTAACCTGGTGGTGAATGATGTCATGGAGGAAGCTTTGGTCTGACCTGGTGGTGAATGATGTCATGGAGGAAGCTTTGGTCTGACCTGGTGATGAGTGATGTCATGGAGAAAGCTTTGGTCTGACCTGGTGATGAGTGATGTCATGGAGGAAGCTTTGGTCTGACCTGGTGATGAGTGATGTAATGGAGGAAGCTTTGGTCTGACCTGGTGATGAGTGATGTCATGGAGAAAGCTTTGGTCTGACCTGGTGATGAGTGATGTCATGGAGAAAGCTTTGGTCTGACCTGGTGGTGAGTGATGTCATGGAGGAAGCTTTGGTCTGACCTGGTGATGAGTGATGTCATGGAGGAAGCTTTGGTCTGACCTGGTGATGAGTGATGCTGTGGAGGAAGCTTTGGTCTGACCTGGTGATGAGTGATGTCATGGAGAAAGCTTTGGTCTGACCTGGTGATGAGTGAAGTCATGGAGAAAGCTTTGGTCTGACCTGGTGATGAGTGATGTCATGGACGAAGCTTTGGTCTTACCTGGTGGTGAGTGATGTCACGGAGGAAGCTTTGGTCTGACCTGGTGATGAGTGATGTCATGGAGAAAGCTTTGGTCTGACCTGGTGGTGAGTGATGTCATGGAGAAAGCTTTGGTCTGACCTGGTGATGAGTGATGTCATGGAGGAAGCTTTGGTCTGACCTGGTGATGAGTGATGTCATGGAGGAAGCTTTGGTCTGACCTGGTGGTGAGTGATGTCATGGAGAAAGCTTTGGTCTGACCTGGTGATGAGTGATGTCATGGAGGAAGCTTTGGTCTGACCTGGTGATGAGTGATGTCATGGAGGAAGCTTTGGTCTGACCTGGTGATGAGTGATGTCATGAATGAAGCTTTGGTCTGACCTGGTGATGAGTGATGTCATGGACGAAGCTTTGGTCTGACCTGGTGATGAGTGATGTCATGGAGAAAGCTTTGGTCTGACCTGGTGGTGAGTGATGTCATGGAGGAAGCTTTGGTCTGACCTGGTGATGAGTGATGTCATGGAGGAAGCTTTGGTCTGACCTGGTGATGAGTGATGTCATGGAGGAAGCTTTGGTCTGACCTGGTGATGAGTGATGCTGTGGAGGAAGCTTTGGTCTGACCTGGTGATGAGTGATGTCATGGAGGAAGCTTTGGTCTGACCTGGTGATGAGTGATGTCATGGAGAAAGCTTTGGTCTGACCTGGTGATGAGTGATGTAATGGAGAAAGCTTTGGTCTGACCTGGTCATGAGTGAAGTCATGGAGAAAGCTTTGGTCTGACCTGGTGGTGAGTGATGTTATGGAGGAAGCTTTGGTCTGACCTGGTGGTGAGTGATGTCACGGAGAAAGCTTTGGTCTGACCTGGTGGTGAGTGATGTCATGGAGAAAGCTTTGGTCTGACCTGGTGATGAGTGATGTCATGGACGAAGCTTTGGTCTTACCTGGTGGTGAGTGATGTCATGGAGAAAGCTTTGGTCTGACCTGGTGGTGAGTGATGTCATGGAGAAAGCTTTGGTCTGACCTGGTGATGAGTGATGTCATGGAGGAAGCTTTGGTCTGACCTGGTGATGAGTGATGTCATGGAGGAAGCTTTGGTCTGACCTGGTGATGAGTGATGTCATGAATGAAGCTTTGGTCTGACCTGGTGATGAGTGATGTCATGGAGGAAGCTTTGGTCTGACCTGGTGATGAGTGATGTCATGGAGGAAGCTTTGGTCTGACCTGGTGATGAGTGATGTCATGGAGAAAGCTTTGGTCTGACCTGGTGATGAGTGATGTCATGAATGAAGCTTTGGTCTGACCTGGTGGTGAGTGATGTCACGGAAAAAGCTTTGGTCTGACCTGGTGGTGAGTGATGTCACGGAGAAAGCTTTGGTCTTACCTGGTGGTGAGTGATGTCATGGAGAAAGCTTTGGTCTGACCTGGTGATGAGTGATGTCATGGACGAAGCTTTGGTCTTACCTGGTGGTGAGTGATGTCATGGAGAAAGCTTTGGTCTGACCTGGTGGTGAGTGATGTCATGGAGAAAGCTTTAGTCTGACCTGGTGATGAGTGATGTCATGGAGGAAGCTTTGGTCTGACCTGGTGATGAGTGATGTCATGAATGAAGCTTTGGTCTGACCTGGTGATGAGTGATGTCATGGACGAAGCTTTGGTCTGACCTGGTGATGAGTGATGTCATGGAGGAAGCTTTGGTCTGACCTGGTGATGAGTGATGTCATGGAGAAAGCTTTGGTCTGACCTGGTGATGAGTGATGTCATGAATGAAGCTTTGGTCTGACCTGGTGGTGAGTGATGTCACGGAGGAAGCTTTGGTCTGACCTGGTGATGAGTGATGTCACGGAGAAAGCTTTGGTCTTACCTGGTGGTGAGTGATGTCATGGAGAAAGCTTTGGTCTGACCTGGTGATGAGTGATGTCATGGACGAAGCTTTGGTCTTACCTGGTGGTGAGTGATGTCATGGAGAAAGCTTTGGTCTGACCTGGTGGTGAGTGATGTCATGGAGAAAGCTTTAGTCTGACCTGGTGATGAGTGATGTCATGGAGGAAGCTTTGGTCTGACCTGGTGATGAGTGATGTCATGAATGAAGCTTTGGTCTGACCTGGTGATGAGTGATGTCATGGATGAAGCTTTGGTCTGACCTGGTGATGAGTGATGTCATGGAGGAAGCTTTGGTCTGACCTGGTGATGAGTGATGTCATGGAGAAAGCTTTGGTCTGACCTGGTGATGAGTGATGTCATGAATGAAGCTTTGGTCTGACCTGGTGGTGAGTGATGTCACGGAGAAAGCTTTGGTCTGACCTGGTGATGAGTGATGTCACGGAGAAAGCTTTGGTCTTACCTGGTGGTGAGTGATGTCATGGAGAAAGCTTTGGTCTGACCTGGTGGTGAGTGATGTCATGGAGAAAGCTTTGGTCTGACCTGGTGGTGAGTGATGTCATGGAGGAAGCTTTGGTCTGACCTGGTGGTGAGTGATGTCATGGACAAAGCTTTGGTCTGACCTGGTGGTGAGTGATGTCATGGAGAAAGCTTTGGTCTGACCTGGTGGTGAGTGATGTCATGGAGAAAGCTTTAGTCTGACCTGGTGATGAGTGATGTCATGGAGGAAGCTTTGGTCTGACCTGGTGATGAGTGATGTCATGAATGAAGCTTTGGTCTGACCTGGTGATGAGTGATGTCATGGACGAAGCTTTGGTCTGACCTGGTGATGAGTGATGTCACGGAGAAAGCTTTGGTCTTACCTGGTGGTGAGTGATGTCATGGAGAAAGCTTTGGTCTGACCTGGTGATGAGTGATGTCATGGATGAAGCTTTGGTCTGACCTGGTGATGAGTGATGTCATGGAGGAAGCCTTGGTCTGACCTGGTGATGAGTGATGTCATGGAGAAAGCTTTGGTCTGACCTGGTGATGAGTGATGTCATGAATGAAGCTTTGGTCTGACCTGGTGGTGAGTGATGTCACGGAGGAAGCTTTGGTCTGACCTGGTGATGAGTGATGTCACGGAGAAAGCTTTGGTCTTACCTGGTGGTGAGTGATGTCATGGAGAAAGCTTTGGTCTGACCTGGTGGTGAGTGATGTCATGGAGGAAGCTTTGGTCTGACCTGGTGGTGAGTGATGTCATGGACAAAGCTTTGGTCTGACCTGGTGGTGAGTGATGTCATGGAGAAAGCTTTGGTCTGACCTGGTGGTGATTGATGTCACGGAGAACGCTTTGGTCTTACCTGTTGATGAGTGATGTCATGGATGAAGCTTTGGTCTGACCTGGTGATGAGTGATGTCATGGAGAAAGCTTTGGTCTGACCTGGTGATGAGTGATCTCATGGATGAAGCTTTGGTCTGAATCGCTGACGTGGGAACCCAGAGTTTGTTATAAGTACACAAGATGTCAAGGTAGAACATAACGTCCACATAAGATTCTGTCCCGAGCACTGCGTTCTTTTTGTCATCTTCCCTCATGGAGGAAAGGTACAGTCCTCCCAAAATATCTTTTCAAGGACAATTTACAGATTCAGTGACATCTTCTTTTGTTATTTGGGTCATATTCCGTGTATTGTGTCCTCAGAGTCACAAAAAAGACACAGAATTCCTGGAGCTCGATACAACGTGTTCTGCAGGGAGATGACAACAGAGCAAGGAGATAGAAGACACAATCATCTGCAGGGAGATGACAACAGAGCAAGGAGATAGATATAATAATCTGCAGGGAGATGACAACAGAGCAAGGAGATAGGTGATGTGATAATCTGCAGGGAGATAACAACAAAGCAAGGAGACAGAAGATGTGATCATCTGCGGGGAGGAGAGGGTTAACTGCATCGTACCCAGACCAAGAAATTCAGGTTTCGGGAAAGGTAATAAGAAATGCGCTGAACAGATTCCTGCAACACAGAACATAAAGAAAAGGAACAAATCGCAGCTTGTTAAGTGCAAAACGTGAAGGACTGGTCCATTACAGGAGCTGATGGCCGGTAGTTTGTGTCACCTGGGACCCCACATTGGCTTTATGGTCCCTGCGCTCTCGTTTTCATTCATTGGGATTACACTTAGGTCTCATTGTAGACTGAACTTGGAAATGTAGGGACTCTGGCCCGGGCCGGCCTAACATTCTGTGCGACCTACTGCTAGCCCCCACATATGTGCCTATAACCCCATGGGGTACATGGTGACTGTGCAGAAGGACATTGCTGAAGCAGATGATGGAGTATAAATCATTGCACTAAAGTGTAATATAAAATCGAGCCATAAAACAACAGAAAACAATAACAATGGACGTCCTGTGAGCATTTACAGAAAACTGACAGCGTCCGATGGCTGAGGGAGCCCGAGAAGACATTTCCAGATGGAAAGAACGAATGTGAAATCCATTACTCAGCATTACCTAATCCCACTATCGCAGCAAACGCTCCCCTGCCTCCAGGTCTCAGCCGGACCCTCCTCCTGTATCTTTAGTGAATGGGGCAGTCATGACAAAGTGGCATTTTGCTGACCCCTGGCACTGGGCACCCGGAGCACCCCAGCACCCCACATGCCCTCCCCTAGCTCCACCCCTGCCTTTACTGTACGGACACAACATTTCCAACTCCAGGTGTAGAATGACCGATACCAAGGCTCTGAAAACAACGAAGATGAGACTATGGTGATCGCTGGTTCTGGCCATCAAGTATCCCTGGTGTCTGGGTCTGACAAAGACCCTGGGGGCTGCTCTGGCAGGGTGCAGTGCCTTCTTTTTAATATGTCCATGTTTTCCATCTTCCTTCTTCCTCTCTAATGGCTGTCAGGTTAAGCGTCCTCTGCAATGTCGGTCAGGTTAAGTGTCCTTTCCAATGGCTGCCAGGTTAAGCATCCTCCCTAATGGCTGGCAGGTTGTGTCCTCTCCAATAGTCGTCAGGTTAAGCGTCCTCTCTAATGGCTGACAGGTTAAGTGTCCTCTCCAATGGCTGTCAGGTTAAATGTCCTCTTCAATGGCTGTCAGGTTAAGCATCCTCTCCAATGGCTGTCAGGTTAAGTGTCCTCTCCAATGGCTGTCAGGTTAAGTGTCCTCTCCAATGGCTGTCAGGTTAAGTGTCCTCTCCAATGGCTGTCAGGTTAAGTGTCCTCTCCTATGGTTGTCAGGTTAAGCGTCCTCTCCAATGGCTGCCAGGTTAAGTGTCCTCTCCAATGGCTGCCAGGTTAAGTGTCCTCTCCAATGGCTGCCAGGTTAAGTGTCCTCTCCAATGGCTGCCAGGTTAAGTGTCCTCTTCTATGGTTGTCAGGTTAAGTGTCCTCTCCAATGGCTGTCAGGTTAAGCATCCTCTCCAATGGCTGTCAGGTTAAGTGGCCTCTCCAATGCCTGTCAGGGTAAGTGTCCTCTCCAATGGCTGTCAGGTTAAGTGTCCTCTCCAATGGCTGTCAGGTTAAGTGTCCTCTCCAATGGCTGTCAGGTTAAGCATCCTCTCCAATGGCTTTCAGGTTGTGCCCTCTCCAATTGCCGTCAGGTTAAGTGTCCTCTCCAATTGCCGTCAGGTTAAGTGTCCTCTCCAATGGCTGTCAGGTTAAGTGTCCTCTCTAATGGCTGTCAGGTTAAGTTTCCTCTCTAATGGCTGTCAGGTTAAGTTTCCTCTACAATGGCTGTCAGGTTAAGTGTCCTCCCCAATGGCTGTCAGGTTAAGTGTCCTCTCCAATGGCTGTCAGCTTAAGTGTCCTCTCCAATGGCTGTCAGGTTAAGCATCCTCTCCAATGGCTGTCAGGTTAAATGTCCTCTCCAATGGCTGTCAGGTTAAGCCTTTTCTCCAATGGCTTTCAGGTTAAGCGTCCTCTCCAATGGCTTTCAGGTTAAGTGTCCTCTCCAATGGCTGTCAGGTTAAACATCCTCTCAAATGGCTGTCAGGTTAAGTGCCCTCTACAATGGTTGTCAGGTTGTGTCCTCTCCAATGTCTGTCAGGTTAAGTTTCCTCTCTAATGGCTGTCAGCTTAAGTGTCCTCCCCAATGGCTGTCAGGTTAAGTGTCCTCCCCAATGGCTGTCAGGTAAAGTGTCCTCTCCAATGGCTGTCAGGTTAAGTGTCCTCCCCAATGGCTGTCAGGTAAAGTGTCCTCCCCAATGGCTGTCAGGTTAAGCATCCTCCCCAATGGCTGTCAGGTTAAGTGTCCTCCCCAATGGCTGTCAGGTAAAGTGTCCTCTCCAATGGCTGTCAGGTAAAGTGTCCTCTCTAATGGCTGTCAGCTTAAGTGTCCTCTCCAATGGCTGTCAGGTTAAGTGTCCTCTCCTATGGTTGTCAGGTTAAGCGTCCTCTCCATTGGCTGCCAGGTTAAGTGTCCTCTCCAATGGCTGCCAGGTTAAGTGGCCTCTACAATGCCTGTCAGGGTAAGCAACCTCTCCAATGGCTGTCAGGTAAAGTGTCCTCTCCAATGGCTGTAAGGTTGTGTCCTCTCCAATTGCTATCAGGTTAAATGTCCTCTCCAATGGCTGTCAGGTTGTGTCCTCTCCAATTGCTGTCAGGTTAAGTGTCCTCTCCAATGGCTGTCAGGTTAAGTGTCCTCTCCAATGGCTGTCAGGTTGTGTCCTCTCCAATTGCTGTCAGGTTAAGTGTCCTCTCCAATTGCCGTCAGGTTAAGTGTCCTCTCCAATGGCTGTCAGGTTAAGTGTCCTCTCCAATGGCTGTCAGGTTGTGTCCTCTCCAATGGCTGTCAGGTTGTGTCCTCTCCAATTGCCGTCAGGTTAAGTGTCCTCTCCAATTGCCGTCAGGTTAAGTGTCCTCTCCAATGACTGTCAGGTTAAGTGTCCTCTCTAATGGCTGTCAGGTTAAGTGTCCTCCCCAATGGCTGTCAGGTTAAGTGTCCTCCCCAATGGCTGTCAGGTTAAGTGTCCTCCCCAATGGCTGTCAGGTTAAGTGTCCTCCCCAATGGCTGTCAGGTTAAGTGTCCTCTCCAATGGCTGTCAGGTAAAGTGTCCTCTCCAATGGCTGTCAGGTTGTGTCCTCTCCAATGGCTGTCAGGTTAAGTGTCCTCTCCAATGGCTGTCAGGTTAAGTTTCCTCTCTAATGGCTGTCAGGTTAAGTGTCCTCCCCAATGGCTGTCAGGTAAAGTGTCCTCCCCAATGGCTGTCAGGTAAAGTGTCCTCTCCAATGGCTGTCAGGTTAAGTGTTCTCTCTAATGGCTGTCAGGTTGTGTCCTCTCTAATGGCTGTCAGCTTAAGTGTCCTCTCCAATGGCTGTCAGGTTAAGCATCCTCTCCAATGGCTGTCAGGTTAAATGTCCTCTCCAATGGCTGTCAGGTTAAGCGTCCTCTCCAATGGCTGTCAGGTTAAGTGTCCTCTCCAATGGCTGTCAGGTTAAGTGTTCTCTCCAATGGCTGTCAGGTTAAGTGTCCTCTCCAATGGCTGTCAGGTAAAGTGTCCTCTCCTATGGTTGTCAGGTTAAGCGTCCTCTCCATTGGCTGCCAGGTTAAGTGTCCTCTCCAATGGCTGCCAGGTTAAGTGGCCTCTACAATGCCTGTCAGGGTAAGCAACCTCTCCAATGGCTGTCAGGTAAAGTGTCCTCTCCAATGGCTGTAAGGTTGTGTCCTCTCCAATTGCTGTCAGGTTAAGTGTCCTCTCCAATGGCTGTCAGGTTGTGTCCTCTCCAATTGCTGTCAGGTTAAGTGTCCTCTCCAATGGCTGTCAGGTAAAGTGTCCTCTCCAATGGCTGTCAGGTTGTGTCCTCTCCAATGGCTGTCAGGTTGTGTCCTCTCCAATGGCTGTCAGGTTGTGTCCTCTCCAATGGCTGTCAGGTTGTGTCCTCTCCAATGGCTGTCAGGTTGTGTCCTCTCCAATGGCTGTCAGGTTGTGTCCTCTCCAATGGCTGTCAGGTTATGTCCTCTCCAATGGCTGTCAGGTTGTGTCCTCTCCAATGGCTGTCAGGTTGTGTCCTCTCCAATGGCTGTCAGGTTGTGTCCTCTCCAATGGCTGTCAGGTTGTGTCCTCTCCAATGGCTGTCAGGTTGTGTCCTCTCCAATGGCTGTCAGGTTGTGTCCTCTCCAATGGCTGTCAGGTTGTGTCCTCTCCAATGGCTGCCAGGTTAAGTGTCCTCTCCAAGTAACAGTAACTGTGCCAAATGTGGCAGCATTATTTTGTTACTATGAGAGCTGTGTAAAACTTTAAAGCAGGATTTTAAGAAAAATTGGACCTGCCAAAACTGAAGGAAAAGGATAAAATAAAACCATGAAAAACTAAATGGGGCGCAGCGGTCACAAACAATTGGAACATGTGACCGAGAGGTCCCATTATGTCCCAACCATAAAATATCAGAAAGTGTAAAACACATTTGTTCCATTTGGAGGGAATCGGCTTTTATCACCGCCATTGCTGTCTCTGCTGGTTTCCTGTAGCAACCTGAGATTAAATTAAAGGGTTTACCCCGTGAAATAGAAAAAGAAAAACAGCCTTTGAGTAATACACATGACTATCCATGGGGAAACAGCCGCTCTCTGGGGTCATTTTCACACTTTTTTCTTCTCTCTGCAGCTCTGGTGTCTTCACTTCCTGTGGGCAGCACCAGTATGATCATGTGACCAGGAAGCTGCAGGAAGCAATGCAGTCTGTCCCTTGGAAACTCGCACAGCTCTCCCATCTCCTGTGTCCCCTCAGTGACTTGAATAGGAAGTAATCCCTCACACTTAGGCCCAGAGATCTCACTAATACACAACACTATATAGTTGTTATCCTTCTCTGTGTTCAGCACCATAAACGGCTCTGCAGAAGGTGCTGGATCTAATTATTATCAATTTTTAATAACTTTTTGAACCACAAGACATATTGCAGAACTGATTGCGGCAATAGATTCCTTGGACAATTCTGGTCTTCTCTGATCTGCCATGTGAACACTGTCCCATTGGAGAAACTTGCCCTTGGTCCAATGGCGGCCGTGTTCCAAACATCGCCTTACAGATAGGCCTCCTCCCCCATTACTTGCTGGGATATCAGATATGTCATTTTCCCCATAGAAAGACTAAGGCTGGGTTCACATTGCATTTTTGCAGTCATTTCTTATTATCCATTTTTTGCAAAAAAAAAAATGATGAAAAAATTATGTATTTGTGTGCATCCGTTATGATCCGTTTTTCCATCAACTTTCATTACAAAAAAGAATCAAAAGGCATACTTATTTTTAGCATACACAAAAATCAGTTCTGATACATGTTTTATAATGGAAGTCAATGGGAAAACGGATCAAAATGGATGCACACAAACACAACCTTTTTTTCCCTCCAATAAAAAAAAAGATGTAAAAAATCCGACATTTTGCTGTTTGGTCGCCCATCAGTGCAGTGACAGCCGCTGATCCATTGTATTGGGTTAGGTGACTGATCGTTTTTTTTTGTCTTTAATAGAAAAGTCCATTGAGTTTAATAGTAAAAACACTGAAAGGACGGTGAAAAAAGAAAAACTGTGTGGAACAAACTGTGATGTCCCACTAGGTGTGTTACTATTATCCACAACCTTTGTAAAAGTCTGTACTTTTTGTAGTCCTATTGCAGCTGAAGTGTTACTAAAGATGACCACTGGGTGTCGCTGTATTGTATAACTGAAGTTAGGAAGCTGCACAGCTGAAGTGTCTCAAAGAGTTATTGTATTTATGTATGCCATATTCCTTTCTTCTGTCCTATCACCTCTTCCCCTTTCTACTTTTCTTTTGCATTCTTTCCACTCAACCACAGCGCACCTTGCACGCTAGACAGGATGGGGAGGAGTAGTTAGTCACAGTCTTAGTCAGTACTCTGCACGGGTGGAACGCAGGACACTGCTCTCTTACAAACTTCTTTCTTGAAGCACCACACCTGCAGTATGCAGTGCTAAGCCCTTCAGGAGAGGACTAGCCAACAGATCATCTCAACCCACACCGAGGACTAGGAGTTACAACAGTGCAGGACAGTATCCATTACAAAGGCAAAGAGCTAAGAACTGATCTGGGTGGAGCAAAGTTACTTGAAAGTCTAAGAGATCCACCTTGCAACGTGAGTGTCAGTCACGGAACCCTCAGCACTCTGCTTATCCCGGGTAACAAGGTCTGGGGCCTGTGTCACCTCTTAGTACAGTTCAGCCAATGCTAGTGGGCAGAAGGCAGTGTGAAGACTATAGAAAGGTCAATACACAGACACAGGTTGTCTTCTTCTTCTTCTACAAGTATTCCTCTGTACACTCCAACATCCCGGCAGAGCACATTACTACTTGGGTTGAGACTCTCACGGCCCCCTCCTCTCTACTACACGACCTCAGTACAACCTTACCAACTCTACTACATCCTACTCAGCATTTATCCCACACAGCTGGTGGTTCTATATACGTGTATTTATTGGAACTGTAGCAAGTGTATTTCAAGATTCTTGTATTACCTGCTGTAGTAGTTAATAGTAAACCAAGTCAACATCACCTGAGTCTGTGATTACTCACTACCACCTGTACAGCACGCACACCGCAACCTCGGGACACTTCCCCTTTCTGTGGGTGGCGGGTCCTACTATCCGGGAGGGTCACTACACCACTCTGGCCATCTGTGACTACACCATCTGTGACTACACTATCCCAAGGGACACGGCAGCAACCCGACAGGACACCGACCACAGGGGAGAAGGGTACAACCCGCCTTACACTATAACAGCAGGCGTGCCATCACACCTGTGTGCCCACCAGGCCCTGGCGTCACGTGACAAAACCCTTAAGATCCGGCTGTATCTCGGCCATCCACCACAGGAGTGGCGTCACACTTCCACCACAGTGACCGGCTGTCCCACTGCTACAACATCATCCGGGGGCCACCACAAAACTAACAAATAATGTGCGGTGTGCGGACGTCTCAAAGTCCACCAAATGGCGACAATAACGGACGTTTTTTCTCTTTTTTTGAGGTTGAGTGAACATAGCTTCTCTCAGTTTTTGCACCAGGAGGGGGCGTGGTTTCAGATCAGCCACCTTTTTCAAGTGATTTATCATGTGCGATCTTTTCATTTTTGCACAAAAAATTGTGCAGCAGTCCTCTTTGTTGTTTTTTTTAACCCAAGCTGTTAAAGGGGTAGTTCACCACTCAAAAAAAATTCTTTCAAATCAACTGGTGCCAGAGATTTGCTATTTACTTCTTAGTACTTATCAGCTGCTGCATGTCCTGCATGAAGTACCGTATTCTCTCCAGTCGGACACAGTGCTCTCTGCTGCCACCTCTGTCCATGTCAGTAACTGTCCAGAGCAGCAGCAAATCCCCATAGAAAACCACTCCTGCTCTGGACAGTTCCTGACATGGACAGAGGTGGCAGCAGAGAGCACTGTGTCCGACTGGAGAGAATACGGCACTTCCTGCAGGACATACAGCAGCTGATAAGTACTGGAAGACTGGAGAGAATACACTACTTCCTGCAGGACATACAGCAGCTAGTAAGTACTTGGAGACTGGAGAGAATACACCACTTCCTGCAGGACATACAGCAGCTGATAAATACTGTAAGACTGGAGATATTTATATATAGAAGTAAATTACACATCTCTGGCACTTACTGGCACCAGTTGATTTGAAATAATAAAAAAAAAAATTCGGGGTGGGGGGGGGGGGGGGTGAACTTCCACTTTAAGGCAAAAATTGTGCCAAAAAAATTGTGCAACAATTATCAAGGCACTTACAATTGTGCACTTAGGCACTTAATGATCGTTTTTGCGCAACAACCCTAAAATTTTGCACAACCCATAAAACGTACCACCTGCTCAAAAGTACTGTGCAGATGATACATGTCCCCCCGACCCCCCTAAAACTTTTGACTCCTGTAAAACTTTCTTCTCACTCTTCACATATACAGGTTTAGAGAAGTGCATAAAGGTAACAAGACGGCAGGTGAGAAGGCCGTGCCGGGACTTGTGTGTCCACCAGCGAAGGCTGGAGAAGGTGGACACAGAGATCAGCTGAACAAGGAACAGCAGGGGGCGCTGGCGCTGACCTCAGTGTAAGATATCTCATTACACAAACAGATGAAATACACACAAGAATTCTCGTAGGACTTCCCCTTTAAATGAGACATGTTCCCAAACAGCAACATTGCAGCAGGTGACGGATCCCGATCATCTAAATAATAAATGTAAAGACAGAAGTGTGAGAAATTCTCAGAACAGATGCCGTTCCTGTAGCAGGGTCTTTGTATTTCCACGTCGGATGTGCCAGCTCAGCGAAGCTCACGAGCCGTGCCAAGGATCTCGCTAATGGGCACGTATTAGAAAGCAGAAAATAAAGGCGGAGGGAGACAGAGCTATTCCTGTCCGGTGATGATGAAACCGCTGATCTCTGTGTGGAAAGTGCAGCTGAGCTCTGAGCTTAAGGGAGTTCATGACTCCGCAGACATTGCTGTGTCACCACTCCGCAGCCTATGTAAGTGCACAACCCCGAGACGGAGCTGAGACACAGACGGCAACGGACAGAGAAGAGATAAAGTATAAGGGTGATAAAAACATAATACTAAAAACAGAGAAAAGTTTATGTTCCTCTCATTATGCATCATTCTCAGTGTCCGCAGCCGTGTGTCCTATCCTAGTGAGTGAGGGAAACCATACAGGTGGCCAAGGAGAAGAGAGAAAGTGTCACTTATCAGAGCACATAACTACTATAATACTGCTCCTATATACAGGAATATAACTACTATAATACTGCTCCTATATACAGGAATATAACTACTATAATACTGCCCCTATATACAGGGATATAACTACTATAATACTGCACCTATATACAGGAATATACTACTATAATACTGCTCCTATATACAAGAATATAACTACTATAATACTGCTCCTATATACAGGAATATAACTACTATAATACTGCTCCTATATACAGGGATATAACTACTATAATACTGCTCCTATATACAGGAATATAACTACTATAATACTGCTCCTATATACAGGAATATACTACTATAATACTGCTCCTATATACAGGGATATAACTACTATAATACTGCCCCCTATATACAGGAATATAACTACTATAATACTGCTCCTATATACAGGAATATAACTACTATAATACTGCCCCCTATATACAGGAATATAACTACTATAATACTGCTCCTATATACAGGGATATAACTACTATAATACTGCCCTTATACAGGAATATAACTACTATAATACTGCTCCTATATACAGGGATATACTACTGTAATACTGCTCCTATATACAGGGATATAACTACTATAATACTGCTCCTATATACAGGGATATAACTACTATAACACTGCTCCTATATACAGGAATATAACTACTATAATACTGCTCCTATATACAGGGATATAACTACTATAATACTGCTCCTATATACAGGGATATAACTACTATAATACTGCTTCTATATACAGGAATATAACTACTATAATACTGCTCCTATATACAGGAATATAACTACTATAATACTGCTCCTATATACAGGGATATAACTACTATAATACTGCTTCTATATACAGGAATATAACTACTATAATACTGCTCCTATATACAGGAATATACTACTATAATACTGCTCCTATATACAGGAATATAACTACTATAATACTGCTCCTATATACAGGAATATAACTACTATAATACTGCCCCCTATATACAGGAATATAACTACTATAATACTGCTCCTATATACAGGGATATACTACTATAATACTGCTCCTATATACAGGAATATAACTACTATAATACTGCTCCTATATACAGGAATATAACTACTATAATACTGCTCCCTATATACAGGAATATACTACTATAATACTGCCTCCTATATACAGGAATATAACTACTATAATACTGCTCCCTATATACAGGAATATACTACTATAATACTGCTCCCTATATACAGGAATATAACTACTATAATACTGCTCCTATATACAGGAATATAACTACTATAATACTGCTCCTATATACAGGAATATAACTACTATAATACTGCCCTTATACAGGAATATAACTACTATAATACTGCTCCTATATACAGGGATATACTACTGTAATACTGCTCCTATATACAGGTATATAACTACTATAATACTGCTCCTATATACAGGAATATACTACTATAATACTGCTCCTATATACAGGGATATAACTAGTATAGTACTGCTCCTATATACAGGGATATACTACTATAATACTGCTCCTATATACAGGGATATAACTACTATAATACTGCTCCTATATACAGGAATATACTACTATAATACTGCCTCCTATATACAGGAATATAACTACTATAATACTGCTCCTATATACAGGAATATAACTACTATAATACTGCTCCTATATACAGGGATATAACTACTATAATACTGCTCCCTATATACAGGAATATACTACTATAATACTGCTCCTATATACAGGAATATAACTACTATAATACTGCTCCTATATACAGGAATATAACTACTATAATACTGCCCCCTATATACAGGGATATAACTACTATAATACAGCTCCCTATATACAGGAATATACTACTATAATACTGCCTCCTATATACAGGGATATACTACTATAATACTGCTCCTATATACAGGGATATACTACTATAATACTGCTCCTATATACAGGGATATAACTACTATAATACTGCTCCTATATACAGGAATATACTACTATAATACTGCTCCCTATATACAGGAATATACTATAATACTGCTCCTATATACAGGAATATACCTACTATAATACTGCTCATATATATAGGGATATACTACTATAATACTGCTCCTATATACAGGAGTATAACTACTATAATACTGCCCCTATATACAGGAATATACTACTATAATACTGCCCTTATACAGGAATATAACTACTATAATACTGCTCCCTATATACAGGAATATAACTACTATAATACTGCTCCTATATACAGGGATATAACTACTATAATACTGCTCCTATATACAGGGATATAACTACTATAATACTGCTCCTATATACAGGGATATAACTACTATAATACTGCTCCTATATACAGGAATATAACTACTATAATACTGCTCCTATATACAGGAATATACTACTATAATACTGCTCCTATATACAGGAATATAACTACTATAATACTGCTCCTATATACAGGAATATAACTACTATAATACTGCCCCCTATATACAGGGATATACTACTATAATACTGCTCCCTATATACAGGAATATACTACTATAATACTGCTCCTATATACAGGAATATACTACTATAATACTGCTCCCTATATACAGGAATATAACTACTATAATACTGCCCCCTATATACAGGAATATAACTACTATAATACTGCCCCCTATATACAGGAATATAACTACTATAATACTGCTCCCTATATACAGGGATATAACTACTATAATACTGCTCCTATATACAGGAATATAACTACTATAATACTGCCCCTATATACAGGGATATAACTACTATAATACTGCCCCTATATACAGGGATATAACTACTATAATACTGCTCCTATATACAGGAATATAACTACTATAATACTGCTCCTATATACAGGAATATAACTACTATAATACTGCCCCCTATATACAGGGATATACTACTATAATACTGCTCCCTATATACAGGAATATACTACTATAATACTGCTCCTATATACAGGAATATACTACTATAATACTGCTCCCTATATACAGGAATATAACTACTATAATACTGCCCCCTATATACAGGAATATAACTACTATAATACTGCCCCCTATATACAGGAATATAACTACTATAATACTGCTCCCTATATACAGGAATATACTACTATAATACTGCCTCCTATATACAGGAATATAACTACTATAATACTGCTCCCTATATACAGGAATATACTACTATAATACTGCTCCCTATATACAGGAATATAACTACTATAATACTGCTCCTATATACAGGAATATAACTACTATAATACTGCTCCTATATACAGGAATATAACTACTATAATACTGCCCTTATACAGGAATATAACTACTATAATACTGCTCCTATATACAGGGATATACTACTGTAATACTGCTCCTATATACAGGGATATAACTACTATAATACTGCTCCTATATACAGGAATATACTACTATAATACTGCTCCTATATACAGGGATATAACTAGTATAGTACTGCTCCTATATACAGGGATATACTACTATAATACTGCTCCTATATACAGGGATATAACTACTATAATACTGCTCCTATATACAGGAATATACTACTATAATACTGCCTCCTATATACAGGAATATAACTACTATAATACTGCTCCTATATACAGGAATATAACTACTATAATACTGCTCCTATATACAGGGATATAACTACTATAATACTGCTCCCTATATACAGGAATATACTACTATAATACTGCTCCTATATACAGGAATATAACTACTATAATACTGCTCCTATATACAGGAATATAACTACTATAATACTGCCCCCTATATACAGGGATATAACTACTATAATACTGCTCCCTATATACAGGAATATACTACTATAATACTGCCTCCTATATACAGGAATATACTACTATAATACTGCTCCTATCTGGCACTTGATGCTCCTACTTGCCATATTAGGGGGTGTTTACTCATTCCATGTACTCTGGACCGGTGTCATAGACCTCTCAGCATTATATGTTATTAGGCTATGTTCACACAGCGTAAAAGAACGGCAACAATGGCCGTACTTTGTACGCATAGGAACACCGAATGCTCTTCTATAGGATCCTGGCCGGAGCGTATACACATAGTATACGCTCCGTCTGGGATCCCATGCAGCGCCGCAGTTCACTCAATGAAGCGAGCGGCTCCGGCCGCAAGCTTCATTGTATGCTGTGAGGAGTTCTGATGCGGGCGCACATGGATGCGTCCGCATCAGAACACTGCAGCCAGAAAGATCATCTGGTCGGTACTGCAGTACCGGCCGAGATGATCTTTTCAGAGTTCGGCTGTTCCGTGACCCGGCCGGGTCACAGAACGGCCGGTCCTATACGCCATGTGAACATGGCCTTATGATACCAGGAGGTCGGAAACAGGCTAAATGTTTGCACCACTTTCCTGCTCTAACCGTCCATCTCTCTACCCATCTTTATTTTGTATTTCTCAGTGTAGCCTTCATCTCCCCTTCAGTCTTTCTTCTATCGAGCAGGTCACATGATCTCTGGACGGTTTCATGTATTTTGTTTTTTTTACTGTTCTCATATTTTAACCAGAACAATTTTTATTTTGCTCTTTTTTTCGTGCAGTCAAAACATTCTCCTGAATCCTGTTTTTAGGTTGGAGAATTCATTCCGGCTCTTGGATTCAAGGCTGAGGGAAACGTCTGAGATCCTGGCCCGGCCATGCAGCAATACTCAGCATTTAATCACCGAGACGCTTCAGAGCTTCACTTTAGTATTTTTCTCATTAGATTTCCAAGTAAAACAAAGATATGGAAAAAAAAACAGGACCCGCCCTAAATAACATCCGCCTGTCATAGTTCTGTATGGAAAAGGCCAAAACAGCTCCAGGTTTATGTAACAGCTGTGAGTACAGCTCTGGGTGTACAGAGCGCTGCTCACCAGACCCTGACAGTGATCCCCGCTCAGCTACTATCTGCCAGAGGTTAAATGTTCTCCATGTGTGGTTGGAGTCCTCCACGAACACCATTCTCTCTAGCTCAGACATGTACATAGCCAATGCTTTGCAGGTCCATGATACTCCCATCCCTCACACCCCAGGAGACGGGAATCCAATCATTTATCTCAACCTTCCCCTTTATTTTCATTCCTTTCAGCCATATGGACAATTTATGGTTGGGCTGGACCACCAAAGAACTAGAAGGATCTGCAGGGTAGAAGGGGACCTCCACATTGGTATGGACCACCAAAGAACCAGAGGGAGCTGCAGGGTAGAAGGGGACCTCCATATTGTTATGGACCACCAAAGAACCAGAGGGACCTGCAGGGTAGAAGGGGACCTCCACATTGTTATAGACCACCAAAGAACTAGAAGGATCTTCAGGGTAGAAGGGGACCTCCACATTGGCATGGACCACCAAAGAACCTGAGGGACCTGCAGGGTAGAAGGGGACCTCCACATTGTTATAGACCACCAAAGAACTAGAAGGACCTGCAGGGTAGAAGGGGACCTCCACATTGTTATAGACCACCAAAGAACTAGAAGGATCTGCAGGGTAGAAGGGGACCTCCACATTGTTATAGACCACCAAAGAACTAGAAGGATCTGCAGGGTAGAAGGGGACCTCCACATTGTTATAGACCACCAAAGAACTAGAAGGATCTGCAGGGTAGAAGGGGACCTCCACATTGGCATGGACCACCAAAGAACCAGAGGGACCTGCAGGGTAGAAGGGGACCTCCACATTGTTATAGACCACCAAAGAACTTGAAGGATCTGCAGGGTAGAAGGGGACCTCCACATTGGCATGGACCACCAAAGAACCTGAGGGACCTGCAGGGTAGAAGGGGACCTCCACATTGTTATAGACCACCAAAGAACTAGAAGGATCTGCAGGGTAGAAGGGGACCTTCATATTGGTATGGACCACCAAAGAACCAGAGGGACCTGCAGGGTAGAAGACCTCCACATTGGTATGGGCCACCAAAGAACTTGAGGGACCTGCAGAGTAGAAGGACACCTTCACATTGGTATGGGCCACCAGAGACCAGCAGAAACCCTTGTAACCCACATTAGGACACGAAAAGCCTTTTGTAGGCTCAGAAATCCATGATGATCCACGGAAGACAACCCATGTTAAGAGGAGGATCTCTGTGAGGTACAATGTCGTCCAGTCTTGCATCTAATGCCTCCACCTTTTTACTTCCTGCATTTGAAGGATGGGTAATAGGGGCAAGCAAACCATGGACATTGCTTCATACATGGTTGGTGGTCATAGATGTTGTGAGACAATGTTGAAACACCTTTCTTAATGTCTACAGAGAAGATTTGTAAGAGATGTGGGAGCGTCGGCAGCAGTAACCAGGCAGCAATTTCGGCTTAACTCTTCACTATATACAAATAATAATGGCAACAACTCATATGGCGGTACTAGAGTATTAGTAACTGGGAAGTGGCATCTGAGATCGACTGCAGTCTTTCCAACTGAGCAACCAAAATTCTTTATGGAGGAATGGTCCACAGCATGTGTTATATGTCATGGTCTGAGGAATCGCTCATAGTTCATGGACGAGGGGCTGCTGATAAGTCTTTGGCTTTACCCAGAAAGAAACGAGATAGGAAGATGAAACCTTACATTTATTCCACATACTCCCCACTGATGTCACACACTTCATACATCTGTATTCTAAGTTCTGTAAGCCTTGCAGAAAGAAGGATTTTGGTTTTGCCCCAAACCAGTCACCCGTAGCAGCCGTGGCATCAGAGATGGTGTGAAATTTGGTACCATTGAGATGTTTCTTCAAGTTTAGAATGATAGTGGGAAGGAGCTAGATCTGTGGAATAAAGTGGTGGTCAACCAGCTGGAAGACTAGCTCCACCAGTTTTGCCTTGGTCGCTCGTGCAGTGTGAGGAGAGATGGTGTCTTGTAAGAAGAAGATTCCTTTGGACAGCTTGTCACGCCTTTTAGCCTTCAGAGCTGCCTTCAATTGGTCCAGAAGTTTAATGTAATACCTTGTACTGATGGAACCATTTTGTAGGTCGTCCACTAGCAGCACACCCTCCGCATCCCAGAACACAGACACCATCTCCTTAGTGGCTGATTTTTCCCCCTGAACTTCGATGGGCCAAGAGAACTGCTCTGCTGCCACTCTTCTGACTGCTCCTTGGTTTCAGGGTCATACAAATAATGATCTGCTGTCACTCACATGTATTACTGATCTGCTGTCACTCACATGCTTCTCTGATCTGCTGTCACTCACACGCTTCTCTGATCTGCTGTCACTCACATGTATTTCTGATCTGCTGTCACTCACATGCTTATCTGATCTGCTGTCACTCACATGCTTCTCTGATCTGCTGTCACTCACATGCTTCTCTGATCTGCTGTCACTCACATGCTTCTCTGATCTGCTGTCACTCACATGCTTCTCTGATCTGCTGTCACTCACATGCTTCTCTGATCTGCTGTCACTCACATGTATTTCTGATCTGCTGTCACTCACATGTATTACTGATCTGCTGTCACTCACATGCTTCTCTGATCTGCTGTCACTCACATGTATTTCTGATCTGCTGTCACTCACATGTATTTCTGATCTGCTGTCACTCACATGCTTCTCTGATCTGCTGTCACTCACATGCTTCTCTGATCTGCTGTCACTCACATGCTTCTCTGATCTGCTGTCACTCACATGCTTCTCTGATCTGCTGTCACTCACATGTATTTCTGATCTGCTGTCACTCACATGCTTCTCTGATCTGCTGTCACTCACATGTATTTCTGATCTGCTGTCACTCACATGTATTTCTGATCTGCTGTCACTCACATGTATTTCTGATCTGCTGTCACTCACATGCTTATCTGATCTGCTGTCACTCACATGCTTATCTGATCTGCTGTCACTCACATGTATTTCTGATCTGCTGTCACTCACATGTATTTCTGATCTGCTGTCACTCACATGTATTTCTGATCTGCTGTCACACACATGTATTTCTGATCTGCTGTCACTCACATGTATTTCTGATCTGCTGTCACACACATGTATTTCTGATCTGCTGTCACTCACATGTATTTCTGATCTGCTGTCACTCACATGCTTCTCTGATCTGCTGTCACTCACATGTATTTCTGATCTGCTGTCACTCACATGCTTCTCTGATCTGCTGTCACTCACATGTATTTCTGATCTGCTGTCACTCACATGTATTTCTGATCTGCTGTCACTCACATGTATTTCTGATCTGCTGTCACTCACATGTATTTCTGATCTGCTGTCACTCACATGTATTTCTGATCTGCTGTCACTCACATGCTTCTCTGATCTGCTGTCACTCACATGTATTTCTGATCTGCTGTCACTCACATGCTTCTCTGATCTGCTGTCACTCACATGTATTTCTGATCTGCTGTCACTCACATGTATTTCTGATCTGCTGTCACTCACATGTATTTCTGATCTGCTGTCACTCACATGTATTTCTGATCTGCTGTCACACACATGTATTTCTGATCTGCTGTCAGACATTTGGGGACCCCCTGTGCAGATCGCTTCTTCATGTTCAGATGTTCATGGATAATGACACAAACATGATGGCTGCTATTCCTCTAGCTAAAATTCCCTGATTCTCCAGTATGAGGTTGTGCACAGCATCGACCGTCTCCAGAACAACCACCACTCTCGGTTGTCCAGGACGTTCCTCATCACTGGTGCTGAAGTGGCCCATTTTAAATTTGACAACCCAGCTCTTACCTGTAGAATATGAAGGGTGTTTGTTCCTCAATGTCTGCGACATATCACCAAGAATTGTATCTCTCCTCTGCTCTCATATCACCTTAGACGCCGCCATATTGTTTTCCTGCGCACCTAGATCACTGTTGCTATAAGCTACATACACAAGAAAACATATATAAGGCACATAAGGCTTTCGTGTGATGTAACATTCATTACCCTAGAAACGGAGAACACATAGCCACAGACGTAGCAGCAGCCCCTCGTACATGGGACTCCAGGCATTTCTGATGACTAGTGATGACTTATGTGGCCCGGTAAGTCAGTGCCTTTGGGTTTTGTGGCCCTTGCTAGCTCTGGTTTCCCAATGCTGTAGTGGCACCTGGAATTCTTCCAGTGGCACAATGAAAGGACTGGAGTAGTGGATCCACTGGGCCGCCACTAGTCTTGGTGTAAACCACACCAGCAAGTGTGAGAGACCGCTGCAAGGCAGGATGGGCGACCCCCAGGCCGATTTCACTGGTTTGGTTTGCTAACAAGGGAGGGCGAGGTGCAGCAGGGGGCAACGTAGGTAGGTCAGCAACAGGGCACAGAGCAACATAGACAGAACACGGACGGGATACATGGGCAGGATACATGGGTAGGATATGGTTTAATAGGTCAGGGCCATGACAGGGATGGTTTATATACATACAGGCAATTAAGGACACACTGGCCCTTTCTATCTGCCTGAGCTGGTGTATGCATGCCCTAGGAGGCGGGGACGCACGCTATGGAGGCAGACAGGGAGCGAGGAGAAGTAAGTCGCACCAAGAAGGAGTCAACCCCTGGTATGTGGCCTGTGGTGTCTGCTATATGGGAGGCACTGGAGGAGCAAGTGCAGTGGTGGCCCAGGGTATGGGTTGCTGCTGCAGACGTGACAGTACCGCCCTCCCCTTTAGCATCCCCCTTTTCTTGCCTCTAACTGTTTTCATGGCAATGATCTCTTTTACAGTGTAAACATAAGGGGTAACTGCTTGCGGAGCAGAGGGAATGGATTTCCTAGGAGCAAAGGTTATGGGAGGTCTTTTCTTTTTGTCTGCTTGAGACTTCATTCGAGCAGATGCGTGCAGATATTTGTTCCAGATAGAAGCAAAGTCCTTGACTAGCTCATCCAAAGCAGGTACCTTGGGCAGTGGAGGACACGGGTGTCGTCCATAAACAATAAAAAAAATCAAGATGCACCTGCGGAGCCTGAATCCAGAGAGTTGTAGGAAAATTCGACCCATTTAAGTGGACTTTACCAGTTATCCTGACGAGCAGAAACATCAATAAAGATCATTTCTAAGCACCTGATTGAATCTCTTGACTTGTCTGTTGGTTTGAGAATGAGAAGTTTAAGAAAAGTCTAACTTCACCTGAAGATGGGAACAAATCTGATCTCCGGTCAGAAACTATTTGAATTGGTAATCCATGCAGGCAGAAGATGTGTTGTAATAAGAGACTGGCAAGACGGGGGACAGAAGGCAGTTTAGGTAGAGTCACGAAATGAGACATTTTAGAAAAAAGATCTGTGACCACCCAAATGACGGTGCTGCCTGCCGATGGGGGAGGGTTGGTTACAACGTCCATTGCTATATGCGCCCAAAGGTGACCTGGAATGGGCAAAGGTTGAAGCAGGTCTGCTGGTTTAAGGTGAGGAGCCTTACATTGGGTGCAGACTGGGCCACCCGTAGTGAATCAATAGCTTAGTTTTATGGATGCTGGGATTCCCGGCAACCAGAGAGGCATTACCCCATTTCAGTATTCTTTCTCTAAGCACTAGGTGCACAGAAGGAACATTCTGTAGAACCGAGGTGCCCCCAGGAACTAAACGTTCAGGACGAACAATGTGGTGAAGGCTGTTCAGTACATCAGAAGCCTGGGAAAGCGCATCAGCCTTAAAGTTCTTCTCTGCCGGATAAAAGTGTGTGAAAACGTTAAATCGGGAAAAGAGACCATGTGGCTTGTCTGGGGTTAAGACGTTGGCCATCTGGAGATAGAGAAGATTCTTATTGCCACTATAGATGTTGATGGGAAGATTCATCCCTTCTAGAGCTAACTACTATGGCCAAAAGTGTAAACCCTATCCACAGAGAAGATCTCAGAGAAAAAAAACACATTATAGTTTTTCCGGTGGAATCTTTCTGGGTGAGAACTTCTCCAGCTCCTAAGGAAGAGGTAACCACCTTCAAGGAGAAAGGCCTGGCAGGGTCTGTGCAAGACAGAATACTAGCAGAGGCGAAAGCTGTCTTCAGTCTAGAGAAGGCTTGTTCAGTTTTGGCCGGTCACTGCTTGGGGTTAGAATTCTTTCGAGTAAAAGGGGGAAAACAATGGGGTGCCTTAAACCTCTGAGTGTAGCCCAACATACCACATCCGAGGACCATAGTGAATTCACCACTATGGACAGATAGGCGCCATGTTAGATGAGGGCCCCGGTGGTGGATCCACGTCTGAAGCTACAGGGGCCATTTCCTTTGCCATCCCATTAGATGTTGGAGACAGTGGCTGGGGGTCATTCAGATCGATTTCAGCTTTTGGAGTGTTAATAGTGTCTGTTTCTTGGAGTTCCTATAGCCAGACCCCCTCTCCTGCTCTCTCCCTCTCTCGCACTCTCGCTTCCTCTCTCTTTTTCACAACCTGACATTGAAAACAATCTGTGGAATTCTGAATTCCAACATTCAGCTGTCACATCCTTAACAAGCAGAAAATGAAGCAGGCATCAGTGTGAGTTTACCTTGGCTGCAGACTAGCTATGTGCCACATCGTTCAGCCTGAACATGGGCTTCACAGTCCTGGGACCATCTGGAGCCCAGCCATTGCAGAACATTTCTCGACTCCTCCAGAAATAACATCATTAAGAGTGAAATGGTTACCTTGTCCATGGAGCGGCATCCCACCAGATCCTCCCTGGAACGTTCACCCATCTACAAGTGATATCACATGCAAAGTATTTACTGTGAGATAATGACTAGGCGCTGCGATGGATGACATCGATTACATGATCTGTGCATGGACCCGCTCCAGGGATAAGCCCCGAGACTTCTCGCTGCAACCAGAGAAGCGCACAACATGGAAAAACATTCATAAAAGTCCAGTCTTTGTAAGGTAATTAGTGGGAGAGAACAGCGGGTGACGTCTCCGCATGACCGAGGTTTTATCTGAAAATCTCGCACTTAGGGTGTTGCTGGCAAAGTGCTGCAAACGGCACAATCCAGCTGTAACGGGATCGGGTAGGAGGCTTGGCCCGGACCTTACATGAAGCTTTTCATACATTTTCTAAGGTTTCACAGTCTAAAATGCTGATGGAATCTGCTCATAAAAGAGGGAAACAATACAATGTAATTATGGCCGGAATTTCTGGCTATCCGCAGCCATCTTACTCCAGTCTTGTAAGTACGCTGTCCTGGAATGAGTTATTGGTTGTGGATTGTTATGTACTGTATGTACGGTACCTAAGGTTTGCCGTCATCTACCGGTTATAAAATGTTGGGTCCATAAGTTGGGAAGCTATGCACTCACATTATCACTTTACTCAAGAGAGGGAATATCGTGTCCACACCAGGTAGTGTAGGGAAGTCTAAAGAGAGAGTGAGGGAGCAGGATGGTGTGCTCATTCACCAGGTAGTGTAGGGAAGTCTAGAGAGAGTGAGGGAGCAGGATGGTGTGCTCATTCACCAGGTAGTGTAGGGAAGTCTAAAGAGAGAGTGAGGGAGCAGGATGGTGTGCTCATTCACCAGGTAGTGTAGGGAAGTCTAGAGAGAGTGAGGGAGCAGGATGGTGTGCTCATTCACCAGGTAGTGTAGGGAAGTCTAAAGAGAGAGTGAGGGAGCAGGATGGTGTGCTCATTCACCAGGTAGTGTAGGGAAGTCTAGAGAGAGAGGGAGTAGGATGGTGTGCTCATTCACCAGGTAGTGTAGAGTAGTCTAGAGAGAGTGAGGGAGCAGGATGGTGTGCTCATTCACCAGGTAGTGTAGGGAAGTCTAAAGAGAGAGTGAGGGAGTAGGATGGTGTGCTCATTCACCAGGTAGTGTAGAGTAGTCTAGAGAGAATGAGGGAGCAGGATGGTGTGCTCATTCACCAGGTAGTGTAGGGAAGTCTAAAGAGAGTGAGGGAGCAGGATGGTGTGCTCATTCACCAGGTAGTGTAGGGAAGTCTAAAGAGAGAGTGAGGGAGCAGGATGGTGTGCTCATTCACCAGGTAGTGTAGGGAAGTCTAGAGAGAGTGAGGGAGCAGGATGGTGTGCTCATTCACCAGGTAGTGTAGGGAATCTAGAGAGAGTGAGGGAGTAGGATGGTGTGCTCATTCACCAGGTAGTGTAGGGAAGTCTAGAGAGAGTGAGGGAGCAGGATGGTGTGCTCATTCACCAGGTAGTGTAGGGAAGTCTAGAGAGAGGGAGGGAGCAGGATGGTGTGCTCATTCACCAGGTAGTGTAGGGAAGTCTAGAGAGAGTGAGGGAGCAGGATGATGTGCTCATTCACCAGGTAGTGTAGGGAAGTCTAGAGAGAGTGAGGGAGCAGGATGATGTGCTCATTCACCAGGTAGTGTAGGGAAGTCTAGAGAGAGTGAGGGAGCAGGATGGTGTGCTCATTCACCAGGTAGTGTAGAGTAGTCTAGAGAGAGGGAGGGAGCAGGATGGTGTGCTCATTCACCAGGTAGTGTAGGGAAGTCTAGAGAGAGTGAGGGAGCAGGATGGTGTGCTCATTCACCAGGTAGTGTAGGGAAGTCTAAAGAGAGAGTGAGGGAGCAGGATGGTGTGCTCATTCACCAGGTAGTGTAGGGAAGTCTAAAGAGAGAGTGAGGGAGCAGGATGGTGTGCTCATTCACCGGGTAGTGTAGGGAAGTCTAAAGAGAGAGTGAGGGAGCAGGATGGTGTGCTCATTCACCGGGTAGTGTAGGGAAGTCTAGAGAGAGTGAGGGAGCAGGATGGTGTGCTCATTCACCAGGTAGTGTAGAGTAGTCTAGAGAGAATGAGGGAGCAGGATGGTGTGCTCATTCACCAGGTAGTGTAGAGTAGTCTAGAGAGAATGAGGGAGCAGGATGGTGTGCTCATTCACCAGGTAGTGTAGGGAAGTCTAGAGAGAGTGAGGGAGCAGGATGGTGTGCTCATTCACCAGGTAGTGTAGGGAAGTCTAAAGAGAGAGTGAGGGAGCAGGATGGTGTGCTCATTCACCAGGTAGTGTAGGGAAGTCTAGAGAGAGTGAGGGAGCAGGATGGTGTGCTCATTCACCAGGTAGTGTAGGGAATCTAGAGAGAGTGAGGGAGTAGGATGGTGTGCTCATTCACCAGGTAGTGTAGGGAAGTCTAGAGAGAGAGTGAGGGAGCAGGATGGTGTGCTCATTCACCAGGTAGTGTAGGGAAGTCTAGAGAGAGTGAGGGAGCAGGATGGTGTGCTCATTCACCAGGTAGTGTAGGGAAGTCTAGAGAGAATGAGGGAGCAGGATGGTGTGCTCATTCACCAGGTAGTGTAGGGAATCTAGAGAGAGTGAGGGAGTAGGATGGTGTGCTCATTCACCAGGTAGTGTAGGGAAGTCTAGAGAGAGAGTGAGGGAGCAGGATGGTATGCTCATTCACCAGGTAGTGTAGGGAAGTCTAAAGAGAGTGAGGGAGTAGGATGGTGTGCTCATTCACCAGGTAGTGTAGGGAAGTCTAGAGAGAGTGAGGGAGTAGGATGGTGTGCTCATTCACCAGGTAGTGTAGGGAAGTCTAGAGAGAGTGAGGGAGTAGGATGGTGTGATCATTCACCAGGTAGTGTAGGGAAGTCTAGAGAGAGTGAGGGAGTAGGATGGTGTGCTCATTCACCAGGTAGTGTAGGGAAGTCTAGAGAGAGTGAGGGAGTAGGATGGTGTGATCATTCACCAGGTAGTGTAGGGAAGTCTAGAGAGAGTGAGGGAGTAGGATGGTGTGCTCATTCACCAGGTAGTGTAGGGAAGTCTAGAGAGAGTGAGGGAGTAGGATGGTGTGATCATTCACCAGGTAGTGTAGGGAAGTCTAGAGAGAGAGGGAGGGAGCAGGATGGTGTGCTCATTCACCAGGTAGTGTAGGGAAGTCTAGAGAGAGTGAGGGAGCAGGATGGTGTGCTCATTCACCAGGTAGTGTAGGGAAGTCTAAAGAGAGAGTGAGGGAGCAGGATGGTGTGCTCATTCACCAGGTAGTGTAGGGAAGTCTAAAGAGAGAGTGAGGGAGCAGGATGGTGTGCTCAGTTGTGGCAGCCTTCATACAAGGAATGACAAGGAGGACCGGCGTCTGTGTGGCCTCTGCATCAGAGTCAGTGTGATTGTAGCCTCTAAAGTAAACAGGGATTAGTGTCATATGAAACAGACAGTGTAAACTCCCTTTAGTGAAGGATAGACTGTGGACCGATTCTGTTGCTATCTTAAGGAAGAAAGAGACCCCATCTTACACTGCAATGTTATGTTAGAGGTCCAATGTTCTGGTCATCTGCCAGAGACAAACTACAGTCATCCATTTTAATCCCTTGTCTGACAGCATTCTGCACCATCAAACCCGGTCACCCCATGACGCCTGTATTGGCCAATGCACCTGTAGTGCACCCCTCTCCGTCCTGCATACAGAATATGGGAGAACCTGCAGGGTCACTGGAGTTTATCTATGACCTTGCATGAGTGGACTGGATGCTACTTCTCAATGACAATCTCCTGTCTGTATCAGTATCGGCAGGTGCACAGTTCTGGTCTCCACCACTGATTACCTAATACAGTATTAGGGTAACTTCCCACGTACAGGATCCGCAGCAGATTTGACTGCACACAGCATCATCAAATCCGCTGCGATACGGTACGTGAGAAGCTACCCTTAAGGTGCCCATACATGTCAGATAGCTGTCGGCTGACAATGATTCCTCCACACATCTCCATACCCATTAGCAGCATACCATTTTATCAATAAGATGCCGGAAAACCACTTTAAGTACTTTTGACAATCAGTCAATGGGTATGTAAGTAAGAGAGCACATTGGTATCATACCCACGCTAATAAGTGAGACACACTTAGGACTTTGAACGTGGTTCACACAGACACCTTTTTTCTTTGGCCGAATCAGTCAATGGGGTCAACAGGTTGGATTTGCAATAGAAATGGAAGTCATGGTACCAATATAAATGTTGATATTTTTAAGGGCACTGGGTTTCAAAGACCCTTGAAGAACCTGATATGATTCACTTTCAGATTTTACTTTGCAACTATGAAATCTTTCAGTGCTGGTGGGGACGTAACCATTGGGGGTCAAAGTCTCAGAATTTCTAGGACTTGCCTTTCCCAACCAGAGGTCTTCATCTTTTATCCAGTAGTCTACACTTTGTCTCATCTACTTGCCTTTCACCATATATAATAGTGTTGGTGTCAGGGCCCCTGGGAACAAAGACACACAGGACAAGTGGGCCCTATAGCTAACACCCCCCACACTGTCCCTACCTACTTGCCACAATCCGCCCTAAGATGGCGGCGAGCAACTGGGCAGCGATCCCTGCGCTCAAATAAGTGCAAAACACAGACAAGACACAGTACAGGAACAAGGTACAATGACAGAAGACAAAGCAAAGTCACACAGAAGGACAGGACCAAGAAGGCAGCGAGGAACAGGGGACCAAACTAAAGGAGGACAAAAGCCAGAGATGCAACAAGGTAAGTGTGAAGCCAAAGCCAGAGATGCAACAAGGTAACGGCGGGCCAAAGCCAGAGATACAACAAGGTAACAGTGGAGCCAAAGCCAGAGAATGTAGCAAGATGAACTGGGGACAGCGCAAGGAACACTGAGGACAAGCGAGGCACACTGAGGACTAAACAACAAACAGAACCAAAAGAAAAAGACTGGAGAGAATCAGGCAAGGGGGATAAGGAAACCAACAAAACAGGCAGAATAGCAAAGGCCGAATCTAGCAGTACAGACTAGCTGAACAACGCTATCAAGAGCCCAGACTGAAGGGAGAGGCACAGGTATATGGGAGCAGAAGTCCCGGACTCCAAGCAGATAGGCTGAGCAGGAGAAACACACAAGAGAAACACAGAAAGCCAGAGGAGAGGAGACCTGTCCATCACAACACAGCAGACACAATTAGTCAACAGACCACAACAAGGAAAGTGCAGGGAGAACTATGAAAACATGGACCAGATCACAAAACCAGAAAACCAGGCACGGACCTAATGCCAAAAGCGCAGTCTTTGGCGGAAAGGTCGAATCTTTGCAACAGATTGTGGCACTGATGCCTTTTCAGGCGCGATCATGACAGTTGGTTACATTTTTGCCCATGATGTGCCAGGATAGTCTTCTCTTTAAAGTCCAAGGGTGAGATGACTCCACTGTGGTGTCCACTTGTGATAATCCAGGGAAATAATCCACCACATGGCACAAGTTGCCTTTAGGACCCTCCTATACCATATTGAAGATCTCAGCTGGCTTTTAGACCTAGGTGTCCTTGGGTCATCTGCTGTTTTATTACCTTGGTATTTAGTGACAGTGGAACCAGAGTGGGTTGGAAGCACAACTGACTTGCTTAGCATCCCTATAGACCCACTGTGAGGCTATGTATGGACCGGCAGGTGGTGGAAGATCTGGAGCTGAATCCTGGAGCGATGAGTTCCGGACACCACCATCTCTACCTACGCAACATTGCTTTTTCTCAGCTGCTTTTGTTATGGTCATTTCCACCTGGATGGCAGTCAAAAGAATGGCAATAAACTTTTGGTGGTATAATCAGTCAACTTGTACGCAAGTTTTACTAAGAAGTAATCTGTATTATTCACAACATTCATGTCATCACGCTGGTTTCCTCATTGTCCCTTTAGGCAGGGCTTAGGAAGAACTATTTTGAAGTTGACACTAAGAGGTTCCCATCCTACTTAGTAGGGATCTAGGAGAAACCCATTAGCGGTCCTCTACATGCTGAGTACAGACTGAAGATCTCAGAGGTCAGACTTGAAATATAAGGTCAGAAGTTTGATGAGACAGAAGACATCCCGGCAACTTGTACTTTGGTATGACAGGACGTGAATAGTTCCTCCAAAGTTCTGTTGTATGTGTCTGTCTGCATAGATCTTCTTATCTTTTGGTTTATTTTTACCTTGGCTGCGCTGTTCTGGAGGCCGCGACACAGTCATCTGACTTATATTTTCATCCTGCGGTCGTTCTGGGTAAGAGGTATTTATTATTAGAAATCCATCTGGTGGGGGCCTCCTTCAAAAATAGGAGCTCATGGCTATTCTATGGCAGCTTTCGTCGTAGGTTGAGCTCATCATGCCTTCCCTCAGACTAGAATATTAAGTAGGGTCAACTCAGTTTCATGGAGACATGTGACGCATGTCCATTGCTCAATGTATGTTTTCAAAACAGCCATATGTGTACAGTAACCTGGATACAGAAAGGCGTCTCCTGGTTCCCATGTGCTATTAGTTCACACCAAGGGTGCAGCTTTGTTAACTTCCTAGTTTGCCATGTAGGAAGATGCTGGGATAACTTCTTCCCATCGTTGCTGATTCTAAAGGGTAGAAGAGCTGTGCCCAGTAAAATGGTACATGGCCAGTGTAAGCCTCTTGGAAGGGCCCCAGAGCAGCTCATTTTACATTATATATTCCTGTTTCCCAGTCTATAGGCCAGAATGACAATGAGGTCCCATGTTGGAAGTCAACTCCCCTCTATACGCCATATTATGGCAGATGGACGCCATCTCCCACTCCGCTTCTCCCGTTATGGAGAGTCACTTTACGAGCGAGTCTTGTTTAGGCAGACAGAAGCCATGCGTGCTATACAAGGCTGCGTATTGATGTCATCAAAGACAGCCTTCTCTCAGGACCCCCCAAAATGGAGAGACACCTTGTATGAGCAAGACACAAGTCATGCAACTAATACTATAGTGTGTCGCTCAGATGATCATCTAATGTTATGCTGTGCGACCCCTTTAAGTTACTTTCCTAGATGGCTCTAGCTGAAAGCAGCCACTGGACAGAGACTCTCATGTCTCTTTCGGAAGATTGTGGAGAGGAGCCCCAAGTACCGATCCCACTCTCCTGCTTTATGATATGAACCAGTAGAAGACTATATTTTGGCTATGGGGCCCGGGGCCCGACCTCCATGTAGACAGGCCCTGGTTGAGCACAAACACTTGAATAATTACAGAATAATAATATGACAAAATTCCATATAAAACATTCAACACAATGTTAGATGGAAATTCTCATGTAACACAAAGACATGGAAGGAGCCATGGGAAAATATCGTCCTACAAGTTATTCCTCCAGATTAAATATTTCTGGAGACGCCCGCCGCCAAGATCTTATTATTAAGGTGAATAGAACTAATGGAAGAAAAAGAGAACCTTTTGTACTTTTCCTTTGGAAAGACCATTGCGAGGCCTTAAAGGGCCAGCGACAAGAACAGTGTGCATTACAGCGACCTTCCTATAAGGAGGGAACCCCTCAGATTAGGGCCTGGTCAGAGCTGAATGGTGCCGGGCTATAGGGATAACAGAGTGTGTGCCGGGGAGTCACCAACCCAACAAGCCCTGATGAAGCAGATTAGATGCAGGGAAAGGCGGTAAACCAAACTACAACTGATTAGGACCAGATTGAAGGCCCCCCCCCCATATTCTTTGTTGATTAGTAACTGATTGCCGGGCTCCTCGTATTGTTTGGCGATTAGTAACAGATTGCCAGGCTCCCCGTATTCTTTGGTGATTGGTAACAGATCGCCAGGCACCCCGTATTCTTTGGTGATTGGTAATAGATTGTCGGGCTTCCCGTATTCTTTGGTGATTAGTAACAGATTGCTGGGCTCCCCGTATTCTTTGGTGATTGGTAACAGATTGCCGGGCTCCCCGTATTGTTTGGTGATTAGTAACAGATTTCTGGGCTCCTCGTATTCTTTGGTGATTAGTAAGATTGACAGGCTCCCCTTTTTTTTTGGTGATTGGTAACAGATTGCCAGGCTCCCCGTATTCTTTGGTGCTTAATAACAGATTTCTGGGCTTCCGTATTCTTTGGTGATTAGTAAGTGTCACAGCCGCGGCGGCGTCCCGCATTCGGGGCCGCTGCCGCGACCGCTTCCTGCCCCATGCAGCAGCCGGTGTCCATAGTCGGGGACCCGGCGCTGCTATCACCTCGGCCCCGGGGGGCGCCTCACCTCTCCACGCTCCTGTCTCCCGCTGTGCCGGCCGGCGCGCGCGTCCCCGCCTCCTAGGGCGCGCGCGACGGCTGTCTCAGATTTAAAGGGGCAGTGCGCTCCTAATTGGTAGTTGCACCTAATCACTCCCCTATAAATCCCAGCATGCCCTGTCCCCTGTGTTGGAGCCTCTACATGCTTCCCATAGCGTTTGGCCCAGCTCCCTGTTGTTCCTGTGTCCTGTCCGTTACCTGGTCCCAAGTCCCTGTTCCTGAGTCCTGTCCGTTACCTGGTCCCAAGTCCCTGTTCCTGGTTCCTGTTCCCCTGTCACTCCACCTGTTCCCGTGTCCAGCCTGTCACGTGCTCTCTCATCTGCAGACTATTGCCTGTGCCATCTCCTGCCACGCCTCGCCTGCCGACACCAGCAACCAAGCCAGGGGTAGCGACCTGGGGGTCGCCTGCCGCAGCAAGTCCATCCCGCCTTGCGGCGGGCTCTGGTGAAAACCAGCGGCCCCTTAGACTCCGCTCCCTGGTGAGGTTTGTGCCATCGCTGGTGCCGGTCCAGTGGATCCACTACTCCAGGCGTTACAGTAGGCTCCAACCATGGATCCCGGCGAGGTGCCTGATCTCCGTGATGTCGCCAGAGTGGTCACTCAGCAGGCGCAACAAATCCAGAAGCAGTCACAGCAGATCCAGCAACTCACTGCCGCCTTACAGCAGCAGACTACTGCCCAGCGCACACCACCTCCTGACGCTTCTTCTTCACTCCGACTGGCCCTCCCAAGCAAGTACTCTGGGGACTCTAAGTTGTGCAGAGGATTCTTGACTCAGTGCACCATGCACATTGAACTTTTGAGTAGTCAGTTTTCCACCGAGCGCTCTAAAGTGGCTTTCATCATCAGCCTATTAGAAGGTAGAGCCCTGGCCTGGGCCACGCCACTGTGGGACCGTGATGATCCAGTTGCTGCCAATCTCCGGGCCTTCCTATTCGAGTTTCGCTCCGTCTTTGAGGAACCTGCCCGTGCTTCTTCAGCCGAGACTGCTCTCCTCAACCTCTCTCAAGGCAGCTCCTCTGTTGGTGACTACGCCATCCAGTTCCGCACCCTGGCAGCCGAATTGGACTGGAACGAGGCCGCCCTATTGGCCACCTTCAAGAAGGGCCTGTCTAGTCGTGTGAGAGACGTGCTCGCTGCCCGAGACCTGCCTACCTCCCTGAACGAACTCATTCTACTGGCCACCCGAGTTGATACTCGTTTTTCGGAGAGGGAGGAGGAGGTTCGGCATGAACATTTACTAACCCGTTCCCGTCGCCATCCCTAGCTGGCGCCGGTTTTCCAGAATCCTGACCTTTCGATGTCCCAACCCTCTCCTGAGATTCCTATGCAGGTGGAACGGGCTCACCTGACGCCTGATGAAAGAATCCGGCGCCTGGAGCAGAATCTCTGTCTCTATTGCGGTGGTTCCGATCACTTCCGGCTGGGATGTCCCCTACGTCCCCAAACATCCGGAAAATGCTCGCACCTAGGTCCGGTGGGACAGGTGTCCTTGGTGTGAATGCCACCATTCCAAGTCTGTCTATGCCAGTTTCCATCCGGACTCTCTCAGGACGAAATCATCAGACTACTGCCTTCCTCGATTCTGGGTCAGCAGGCAGTTTTATTGCGGCAACATTGGTCCAAAGATGGCGGCTACCCGTGACCCGACTAGCCAGGCCCCTGACTATCTCCTCGGTCACAGGCGAAATTCTTACCGACCGTGTGTACTACCAGACCGCACCTTTAGTCCTCCAGGTGGGTCCTTTACATCAAGAAGAGATATCCTTCTACGTCGTGCCCCATTCTTCCCCCGCGGTCCTCCTGGGACTCCCGTGGCTGCAAGAACATGCCCCTCAACTGGACTGGAGAACCGGGGAGATTCTCAGTTGGGGTCAGGACTGTTCCAACCAGTGTCTCAGGTCACCTCAGACCAAGTGTACTATGTCGTTTCCTGTCCCAGCCAAGCCTCTATCCGACCTACCGGCAGAAGACCAAGACTCGCCGGATGCCTTCTCTGCCGAGGTGTACCCTCTCTCCGTACCCAAGACTAAGGTCGGGTCCTCTCACCACCGGGAGAACTTACAGAAGGTCCTCGTCCACAGACCCACAGTCCCTTGCCATGTTTTACCGCCTGATCGCCTAGCACCAGTCGTCACCTCCTCGCTTCGGAGAGTACCCCCCGGAAAGACTCATGTTCACCCTGCGCTTCGAAGAGGTATTTTGAAGTGGGGTCATTCCTCGTTGGAGGCCGGGCACCCTGGAGTCCGTAAGACCGGCCAACGGATCTCTCGCCACTACTGGTGGCCCAGTCTGTTTCAAGATGTCAAAGACTTTGTGGCTTCCTGTGCCATCTGCAGGCAAGAAAGAGGGGGAGGCCAAAGGGGGGGGTACTGTCACAGCCGCGGCGGCGTCCCGCGTTCCGGGCCGCCGCCGCGACCGCTTCCTGCCCCATGCAGCAGCCGGTGTCCATAGTCGGGGACCCGGCGCTGCTATCACCTCGGCCCCGGGGGGCGCCTCACCTCTCCACGCTCCTGTCTCCCGCTGTGCCGGCCGGCGCGCGCGTCCCCGCCTCCTAGGGCGCGCGCGCGCCGGCTGTCTCAGATTTAAAGGGGCAGTGCGCTCCTAATTGGTAGTTGCACCTAATCACTCCCCTATAAATCCCAGCATGCCCTGTCCCCTGTGTTGGAGCCTCTACATGCTTCCCATAGCGTTTGGCCCAGCTCCCTGTTGTTCCTGTGTCCTGTCCGTTACCTGGTCCCAAGTCCCTGTTCCTGAGTCCTGTCCGTTACCTGGTCCCAAGTCCCTGTTCCTGGTTCCTGTTCCCCTGTCACTCCACCTGTTCCCGTGTCCAGCCTGTCACGTGCTCTCTCATCTGCAGACTATTGCCTGTGCCATCTCCTGCCACGCCTCGCCTGCCGACACCAGCAACCAAGCCAGGGGTAGCGACCTGGGGGTCGCCTGCCGCAGCAAGTCCATCCCGCCTTGCGGCGGGCTCTGGTGAAAACCAGCGGCCCCTTAGACTCCGCTCCCTGGTGAGGTTTGTGCCATCGCTGGTGCCGGTCCAGTGGATCCACTACTCCAGGCGTTACAGTAAGATTGCCGGGCTCCCCGTATTCTTTGGTGATTGGTAACAGATTGCCAGGCTCCCCGTATTCTTTGGTGATTAGTAACAGATTTCAGGGCTCCTCGTATTCTTTGGTGATTAGTAACAGATTGCCGGGTCCCCCGTATTCTTTGGTGATTGGTAACAGATTTCCGGGCTTCCGTATTCTTTGGTGATTAGTAAGATTGCCGGGCTCCCCGTATTCTTTGGTGATTAGTAACAGATTTCAGGGCTCCTCGTATTCTTTGGTGATTAGTAACAGATTGCCGGGTCCCCCGTATTCTTTGGTGATTGGTAACAGATTTCCGGGCTTCCGTATTCTTTGGTGATTAGTAAGATTGCCGGGCTCCCCGTATTCTTTGGTGATTAGTAACAGATTTCTGGGCTCCTCGTATTCTTTGGTGATTAGTAACAGATTGCCGGGTCCCCCGTATTCTTTGGTGATTAGTAACAGATTGCCGGGCTCCTCGTATTCTTTGGTGATTAGTAACAGATTGCCAGGCTCCCCGTATTCTTTGGTGATTAGTAACAGATTGCCGGGTCCCCCGTATTGTTTGGTGATTGGTAACAGATTGCCGGGCTCCTCGTATTCTTTGGTGATTAGTAACAGATTTCTGGGCTCCCCGTATTCTTTGGTGATTAGTAACAGATTTCTGGGCTCCCCGTAATCTTTGGTGATTGGTAACAGATTGCGGGGCTCCCCGTATTGTTTGGTGATTGGTATCAGATCGCCGGGTCCCCCGTATTCTTTGGTGATTGGTAACAGATCGCCAGGTCCAGGGCCGGACTGGGACTGAAAATCAGCCCTGGCATTTCCGAGCACACAGGCCCACTCGCCGCGCGGTAATAAGTTATGAGACTATGTTGTGAGTGCAGCACGGCTACATGTTGTATCATCACGGCCATGGCAGGAATTACAGATAATAACACAGTAAATGGGCTCAGAAGCTTCTGTCTCTGTACTATGTTGCGGTGCTGCAGTTACAGGTCCTCACCACTACACTGTGTACAGAGACAGACTGCTTCCGGCCCCGGTCACTGTGTTGAGTTTAACACCACCACCACATACTGACTAATTTTACCGCATACTGACTAATACAACCGCATACTGACTAATGCAACCACATACTGACTAATACAACCACATACTGACTAATACCATTACATATACTGACTAATACCACTGCATACTGACTAATACAACCACATACTGACTAACACCATTACATATACTGACTAATACCACCGCATACTGACTAATACAACCGCATACTGACTAATGCAACCACATACTGACTAATACAACCACATACTGACTAATACCATTACATATACTGACTAATACCACTGCATACTGACTAATACAACCACATACTGACTAATACCATTACATATACTGACTAATACCACCGCATACTGACTAATACCACTACATACTGACTAATACCACCACATACTGACTAATACCATTACATATACTGACTAATACCACTGCATACTGACTAATACAACCATATACTGACTAATACCATCACATATACTGACTAATACCTCTGCATACTGACTAATATCACCACATACTGACTAATACCACCACATACTGACTAATACCACCACATACTGACTAATACAACTAAAAAATTCCTATATCGACCAATACCAGCCTGTCCCTGGCTGAAACACTACAAATCCTACAAAAACGGACAACACTATGTATTAATCTATGTTAACAACTTTATTATTCCAAAATTCATAAAATACATACTAGATAAACTGTAAAAGGAGCCAATGGCTGCACACGCAAAAAACAACCACCCACAGGATAAGTAAATGTATAAGTGAGAAGGCAGTATAATATAAGATGTAAACAATGGGTCTAAATTAAATGATACCCAGTGGACTATTTTCCAAGAGACACATTGCAACACCCCCAGTCCTATAAAGTGACAACAGTGATTGCATGATGCCCAAATCCTCAATAGTGGCCAAACTGGAGGTGAAATAAAATATTGCTGGTATTACCTGTGGTATGGAAGTGAGCACGTCCCCCTTCAACGCACGTTTCGCGCTGAGCTTTTTTCAGCTGGAAAATACCACCGCATAGTGACAAATGTCACCGCATACTGACTAATACCACCACATACTGACTAATACCACCGCATGCTGACTAATACCACCGAATACTGACTAATACCACCAGATGCTGACTAATACCACCACATGCTCACTAATACCACCACATGCTGACTAATGTTGCCACTGCTACTGAATAAAATCAACTTTAAAAAGACCAATATCACTTCATACAGTTCTATAGAGGTAGACCCAGTTCCACACAGGTTCTGTACACCATATACAATACAGTGCAGTTACATTAGATGACTCACAGGGGACGTCTTCTCTGATCGGAGTTCTTCCCTTTCCATTTTCTTCTCCATCTGCCCTGGGCCATTATAAGAACTTCTCCGAGCCACGAATCCACAGAATCTGCCAGACAGACATATTAGGCTCCTCACTCTGGCACCATCCTCATCTCTCTACAAACTGCACATCTGTATTGGCCCTTTTACACCCTCATTTAGTGGGTAGGCTGACTCTATGTGACCCCATTATAGTATATGCCCCCCTCTATGTAGCCACCTTATAGATGGTCCCCCTCTGTGTATCCCCTATAGTATCTGCCCCCCCTCTATGTAGCCACCATATACTGTAGATGGCTCCATGTGCATCTACTTGAGAGCCCCCCTCTGTGTAATTCCCCTATAGTAGATGTGCATCTGTATATACTTATGTGCATCCTCTATAGTATATGGCCCCCCTTTTTTGTAGCCCCTCCTTATAGATGGCCCCTCTGTGTAACCCACTATAGTATATGCCCCCCTCTGTGCATGCCCTTTTATCTACTCCCCCCCCGTGTAGTCCCCCTTATAGATGGCCCCTTTGCTTTCCCACTTATACATGCCCCCCTGTGTTATCCCCCTTATAGATGGCCCCCCTATGTTGTCCCCCTTATAGATGGCCACCTACGTTGTCCCCCCATGTTGTCCCCTTATAGATGCCCCCCATGTTGTCCCTATGCATACCCCCCATAGAAGGCCCCCTGTGTTTTCCCACTTATAAATGCCCCCCTATGCTGCCCCCCCCCCCCTTATAGGCCCTCTCCCTCTATGTTGTCCCCTTATAGATTGCCCCCTCTCCCACATTTTGTCCCCTTATAGACCCCCTCTCCCCATATGTTACCCCCCCTTAGAGATGGCCCCCTCTCCCCCTATGTTGTCCCCCCCTTATAGATGGCCCCCTTATAGATGGCCCCCTCTCCCCACCCTTTATAGATGGCCCCCTCTTTCCCCCCTCCCCTTTATAGATGGTCCCCTCTCTTCCTCCCCCCTATAGATGACCCCCTCTCCCGCCCTCTTATAGATGGCCCCCTCTCCCTCCCTCTTATAAATGGCCCCCCTCTCCCCCTTTATAAATGGCCCCCTCTCCCCCCTTATACATGGCCCCCTCTTCCCTCCCTTATACATGGCCCCTTCTCTCCCCCCCTTATACATGGCCCCTTCTCCCCCCCCCTTATACATAGACCCCCTCTCCCCCTCCCTTAATAAATGGCCCCCCTCTCCCCCTTTATAGATGGCCCCCTCTCCCCCCTTATACATGGCCCCTTCTCTCCCCCCCTTATAGTTTGCCCCTCTTCCCCCCTTTATAGATGGTCCCCTCTTCCCCCCCTTTATAGATGGCCCCCTCTCTTCCCCCCTTTATAAATGATCCCCTGTTCCCCTCCTTTATAGATGGCCCCCTCTCTCTCTCCCTCCCCCCCCCCTGCAGAGCAAATAGAAAAAAAAAAAAGAAACCAACTCACCCAACATCACGCTCCTCCCTCCTCCTGGTCTGGCCCCTGCATGATGCGTGCACTGCCGGGGCTGTGGCGTCCTATCCCCGGGCAGGGCGCGCATCATAGAGCTTCCTGGGATTTCCGGCACAGGAGGGTCTCTAATGTGCGCTCCTGTACCAGAAGTTACAGGCGCACAGGGAGCTCTATGATGCGCGCACTGCCGGGGATAGGACGCCACAGTCCCGGCAGTGCGCGCATCATACAGGGGCCGGACGGAGCGGTGTGGGCTGGTCATGTCTTCCTCCTGGCCCGGTGACTCCTTTTCCCTACGGTAGGGGAAAGGAGTCGCCGGGTCAGGAGGAGCACGGGACCGGCCCTCGAGGCCATTGGCCCTTCTGGCATTTGCCAGAATTGCCCTATGGCCAGTCCGGCCCTGGCTGGGTCCCCCGTATTCTTTGGTGATTGGTAACAGATCGCCGGGTCCCCCGTATTCTTTGGTGATTGGTAACAGATTGCCGGGCTCTCCGTATTGTTTGATAATTAGTAACAGATTGTCGTACTCCTCGTATTCTTTGGTGAATAGTACCAGATCGGCGGGCCCCCCGTATTCTTTGGTGATTAGTTACGGATTGCCGGGCCCCTGTATTCTTTGATGAATAGGACCAGATTGCCCCCCCCCCCCGCATTCTTAGGTGATTAGGATCAGATTGCCAGGCTCCCCGTAGTCTTTAGTGATTAGTAACAGATTGCCAGGCTCTCCGTATTCTTTGGTAAATGGTAACAGATTGCCGGGCTCCCCGTATTCTTTAGTGATTAGTAACAGATTTCTGGGCTCCCCGTAATCTTTAGTGATTAGTAACAGATTGCCGGTCTCCCCGTATTCTTAGGTCATTAGTAACAGATTGCCGGGCTCCCCGTATTCTTTAGTGATTAGTAACAGATTGCCGGGCTCCCCGTATTCTTTGGTGATTAGTAACAGATCGCCGGGTCCTCCAGGATCAGCAGATGATCTTACGCTTGTGCTCGGAGACACTTCTTGGTTGCAGTTTATAAAAGTGCAGAGTAAGCTGCAGCTGATATGTTATGGTGTCTAGTAACTGCCCATACTACTAGGTATGATATAGATGTATACTGTCTAAATATATTGTTATACAGTTAAAAAAAAAAATAATATATATATATATATACACACACACACACACACACACACACGTACCTTTCCCTGTTTGGATCCCCAATGTTTACAGTAGGGGTCACCAAGAAAAGTCACAGGAAGGTCTGCTGACCAAATGATGTACTGCAGGTCCCTATTGGATGAAACTGTACTGCAGGTCCCTATTGAAAGGAACAGTGGACCAGCATTTGCCCCCTTAATTTCCAGGATCAGTGGGGGTCCTAGAGGTCAGACCCCCATCTGCACATACAGTGAGGGCATAGCCCACTATTATACAATTATATAGAAGGGAATCCCTGTTTAGTTTTGAAAATCTCTTTTACCGTTAAGAATAATAAGAATATTTCCATGGCTGCACATCCCGGCCTCCCCAGCCACCAATCATTTGGTACACTGAGATGTCACATGACTATAGCAGCCAATCCTGGCACAGCTATAATTACTCCAGAAATGCTCCCTTTAAATAAATGCCAAAGAATGAAGCAAAAGAGTAGACAGTCCGGATAGAGAAGAGGTGACAGAGCATGCAACGCTTCATCACCGCAGAAACCGAGATGCGTAAGATCGCACATTGCTGGAAAACTCTGAGGACTTACTGTCAAGGATAACTTGCTGAAAAATGAAATCTCACAAAATTAGACGCAGGACATTTGGCTATGAGACAGACCGTCACTTCCCATTAAAACAACCCCGACCAATAAAATAAATGCCGTTTTGTGTCAAAATGGCCTCCATAAACATATACCATATAATCCATGACTCACTGAGAGTCATCCTCCAGCACTCAGGAAAGAAAAAAACCCTGTGGAGGAAACCTCTAGGGAAGCATGGCTGTAGGATTTCCCTTCCCTTGGGTTTACAGGCTTAAGGCTGACTTGTAACAGAATGCATATGGTAACAGGTAACAAGTTATGGCAACAGGTAAAGAGGTGTAGAATAAAGATGAAAATCAGAAGGGTGGAAGGGAACTGTCTTCTCCAGATCTTCTTGTGAGAGAAAAAGGAAGAAAGATAAGCCAAGAAGTTACCTGTAGAGATGAGTGCCCCTCGAGCATGCTTGAGTCTGATCGCTCAGCATTCGATATCGGTATCTAAAGAAGTATGAATCAAGCCCTACGGAGTCCTGGACAACATTAATACAGTCCATGGATGATAGAAATCACTACAGAAGTTCCATCATCTGCAACTTTTTGAAAAATTAGACTCTTGCTTTTTACTTTTAAGTGACATTAGAAGGTGGAGGCCTCAGGGCCTAAGAACAAGACGAGTACTAGGAATAAGCAGTCTATGGTCCACGTGTAGCCGCAGCCTGTTACCTGGGTCACCATCTGGCGGGGGGCGGCCATGTTACATCCTTTCCATCTCCTACATTCACTAATGATCCCATTTCTGAGAATTTTAGTTTTAAAAACAAGAACAAGTTGTGTGACTTTTTCCTCCACCGTTTCCCACCGCAGAATCTCAACCTCATGGTGGTTGTTTGGCTTAGGATGATGCAGCGGAAGTTTGGTGACTAAAGAGTTTGCAATTGCCGACGTATTGTCACAAGCCTGCTCCGTTTTCTCAGAAAAAAACTGAAAGATTCATCAAAAATAAATGTCCACAGAGGGAAGTGGAGGAATGTGAGTGATGGAGGGCCGGAGCGGCGGCGGCCGGAGCGCTCACTGCTTTATGACTCCTATCCCATCCCAACAAAAGCCCCACTGTAGCCATCTCCATTCTCCTGGAATGCTCTGCGTCTGGAGCGGCGGCTCATGCCCGACAGCAGCTGGACTAACACAACTCGCACTCACCCAACGTGTTTCTTTTTAGAATTCTTTCTGTCGCACACACAACAGCTGCAATTTGCACCGCGCTCTAACCATTATTTCACAGTCTTCTATTTTTTTTTCTCCCATCATAAAAAAGAAGCTGAGTCAGAGATTACAGGAATAAGCCACATAATAGCCGAGCATGACAGCCCTAACCCACCCCGCACCAACGCCGCCATCTTACACTTCTTACTGGGAAACACACACACTACCAGAGTCAGAGGATCTATTCACTAAACTTATCTGTACAAGAAACCTGCTGCCAGATAGCATACATATTGTGTTCTCTAGGGGGCAGTATTATAGGAGTTATAACCCTATATGTAGGGGCAGTGGTATAGTAGTATATTCCTGTATATAGGAGCAGTATTATAGTAGTTATATCCCTGTATATAGGGGGCAGTATTATAGTAGTATATTCCTGTATATAGGAGCAGTATTATAGTAGTTATATTCTTGTATATAGGAGCAGTATTATAGTAGTTATATCCCTGTATATAGGAGCAGTATTATAGTAGTTATATTCCTGTATATAGGAGCAGTATTATAGTAGTTATATCCCTGTATATAGGAGCAGTATTATAGTAGTATATTCCTGTATATAGGAGCAGTATTATAGTAGTTATATTCCTGTATAAGGGCAGTATTATAGTAGTTATATCCCTGTATATAGGAGCAGTATTATAGTAGTTATATTCCTGTATATAGGAGCAGTATTATAGTAGTTATATTCCTGTATATAGGAGCAGTATTATAGTAGTTATATTCCTGTATATAGGAGCAGTATTATAGTAGTATATTCCTGTATATAGGAGCAGTATTATAGTAGTTATATTCCTGTATATAGGGGGCAGTATTATAGTAGTTATATCCCTGTATATAGGAGCAGTATTATAGTAGTTATATCCCTGTATATAGGAGCAGTATTATAGTAGTATATCCCTGTATATAGGAGCAGTATTATAGTAGTTATATCCCTGTATATAGGAGCAGTATTATAGTAGTTATATCCCTGTATATAGGAGCAGTATTATAGTAGTTATATTCCTGTATATAGGAGCAGTATTATAGTAGTTATATACCTGTATATAGGAGCAGTATTATAGTAGTTATATTCTTGTACATTACTATTCAGTATAGATGGATTCTACATTTCTGCCACCTCCACTTACTATGGAACCTGAGGTACAGTACTGCTGGTTATCAATAGGTGGCAGTACAGGGCCACATACGTATTCTGGTGCTCATACATTTGGTAAAGTGGTAAAATCTAAGAATATTAGAAGATTAATTAAGATAAATGACAGTAATGTAATGAATCTCACATTCAGCAGATATCTACTATGTGGTATTACCGTCAGAAATATTCCAGTGTTTAGCCGTGATATAATAATATTCTGTAAGATATTGATCCTTTGTTGCTGTCTTAGACCGGGTTCTAACATTTACATAGAAATGACAGGAAGATGAGAGAGGAGAATTATGCTGAACAACAAGACAGCAAACATAAAGAACACCATAATAATTCCCCTATTACACGGAACAAATATTGAACGTTGCGGCTGATAATCGTCCTGTGTAATACAACACAATGACCAGCCGACATGAGCGATGTCGGCTGATCCTTGCAGTCTTTTGTCTTTCAACATGTTGAAAAACAAACGAGTCATATAGCAACGATCTGCTCCCGCCGCTCCGCAGAATAGGAGGCAGCAGACCGCCACTATCCTCTATGGGCCGCCCAGACGATCTAGTGATCACTCGGACAGGCCCCCGCAGCTCCACGCAGCCTCCCCTGCACCGAACGAGGAACAAACGAGCACTGACAGCTCCTCTGCATCGGCCCGTGTAATAGGGAATTTAGAAACATTAGTCTAACGGGACGGGGAGGGTGCAGTGGTGGAGGAAGGTGGTGGTGGGGGAGGGGGCTGTAATGTGAACGACCCCCAGGGACCAAAGTCTGGAAGAATAGTACAGCTCCATAATGTCATATAAGGCAAAATAAACCAACCCGATGCAACCCGATACATACACATACATATACAGTGCTGAATGCAAATGGATTTTTCTACAAAAGTGTAAGTACAAAGGTTGGAAACAGCCGCCTGACCCATAGAAAGCAATAGGACACTAAGGAGCATATTATTGCCAAACACTTGGTGCCCGGTTTTCCCAGAATGGTCCTAGTATTGTAGCTGCAATCGTTCCACTGTTTTTTAGCGGTTTAAGAACCTGCTGAGAAGTTTGCTCCGCCTCACCGGTGTGTAATAAGAGCTCCGCCTATACAACTCCGAGAAATAGGAGTACAGAGCTATATCCTGCACCCGGCCCAACTGGACATGTGGGAGGAGCATGAGCTACTGCCATCATGTCCGTCACCCAATAAATACTGCCAGAAGCTTCCCCGGGGCAGCTGACATCTAGGACACGCCTCCTCAATGATGTCATCTTCAGAGGGAAGCCAATCACCAATCAGAGGCCGGTGCTCCTGGATTATGATGTCACATCAGAGGCTCCTGGATTATGATGTCACATCAGAGGCCGGTGCTCCAGGATTATTATATAGCCTCAGAGGCCGGTGCTCCTGTATTATTATATAGCCTCAGAGGCCGGTGCTCCTGGATTATTATATCACATCAGAGGCCGGTGCTCCTGGATTATTATATCACATCAGAGGCCGGTGCTCCTGGATTATTATGTAGCATCAGAGGCCGGTGCTCCTGGATTATTATATCACATCAGAGGTCGGTGCTCCTGTATTATTATATCACATCAGAGGCCGGTGCTCCCGGATTATTATATCACATCAGAGGCCGGTGCTCCAGGATTATTATATCACATCAGAGGCCGGTGCTCCTGTATTATTATATAGCCTCAGAGGCCGGTGCTCCTGGATTATTATATCACATCAGAGGCCGGTGCTCCTGGATTATTATATCACATCAGAGGCCGGTGCTCCTGGATTATTATGTAGCATCAGAGGCCGGTGCTCCTGGATTATTATATCACATCAGAGGTCGGTGCTCCTGTATTATTATATCACATCAGAGGCCGGTGCTCCCGGATTATTATATCACATCAGAGGCTCCAGGATTATTATATCACATCAGAGGCCGGTGCTCCCGGATTATTATATCACATCAGATGCCGGTGCTCCTGGATTATTATATCACATCAGAGGTCGGTGCTCCTGGATTATTATATCACATCAGAGGCCGGTGCTCCTGGATTATTATGTCACATCAGAGGCCGGTGCTCCTGGATTATTATATCACATCAGAGGCCGGTGCTCCTGGATTATTATATCACATCAGAGGCCGGTGCTCCTGGATTATTATGTAGCCTCAGAGGCCGGTGCTCCTGGATTATTATATCACATCAGAGGCCGGTGCTCCTGGATTATTATATCACATCAGAGGCCGGTGCTCCTGGCATATTATATCACATCAGAGGCCGGTGCTCCTGGATTATTATGTCACATCAGAGGCCGGTGCTCCTGGATTATTATGTCACATCAGAGGCCGGTGCTCCTGGATTATTATGTCACATCAGAGGCCGGTGCTCCAGGATTATTATGTCACATCAGAGGCCGGTGCTCCTGGATTATTATATCACAGCAGAGGCCGGTGCTCCTGGATTATTATATCACAGCAGAGGCTCCAGGATTATTATATCACAGCAGAGGCCGGTGCTCCTGGATTATTATATCACATCAGAGGCCGGTGCTCCTGGATTATTATATCACATCAGAGGCCGGTGCTCCTGGATTATTATATCACATCAGAGGACGGTGCTCCTGGATTATTATATCACATCAGAGGTCGGTGCTCCTGGATTATTATATCACATCAGAGGCCGGTGCTCCTGGATTATTATGTCACATCAGAGGCCGGTGCTCCTGGATTATTATATCACATCAGAGGCCGGTGCTCCTGGATTATTATATCACATCAGAGGCCGGTGCTCCAGGATTATTATATAGCCTCAGAGGCCGGTGCTCCTGGATTATTATATCACATCAGAGGTCGGTGCTCCTGGATTATTATATAGCATCAGAGGCCGTTGCTCCTGGATTATTATATCACATCAGAGGCCGGTGCTCCTGGATTATTATATCACATCAGAGGCCGTTGCTCCTGGATTATTATATCACATCAGAGGCCGTTGCTCCTGGATTATTATATCACATCAGAGGCCGTTGCTCCTGGATTATCATGTCACATCAGAGGCCGGTGCTCCTGGATTATTATATCACATCAGAGGCTCCAGGATTATTATATCACATCAGAGGCCGGTGCTCCTGGATTATTATATTTTATCAAAGGCCGGTGCTCCAGGATTATTATATCACAGCAGATGCCGGTGCTCCTGGATTATTATATCACATCAGAGGCCGGTGCTCCTGGATTATTATATCACATCAGAGGCCGGTGCTCCTGGATTATTATATCACATTAGAGGCCGGTGCTCTTGGATTATTATATCACATCAGAGGCCGGTGCTCCTGGATTATTATATAGCCTCAGAGGCCGGTGCTCCTGGATTTTTATATCACATCAGAGGCCGTTGCTCCTGGATTATTATATCACATCAGAGGCCGGTGCTCGCGGATTATTATATCACATCAGAGGTCGGTGCTCCTGGATTATTATATCACATCAGAGGCCGGTGCTCCTGGATTATTATATCACATCAGAGGCCGGTGCTCCTGGATTATTATGTAGCATCAGAGGTCGGTGCTCCTGGATTATTATATCACATCAGAGGCCGGTGCTCCTGGATTATTATGTAGCATTAGAGGCCGGTGCTCCTGGATTATTATATCACATTAGAGGCCGGTGCTCCTGGATTATTATATCACATCAGAGGCCGGTGCTCCTGGATTATTATATCACATCAGAGGTCGGTGCTCCTGGATTATTATATCACATCAGAGGCCGGTGCTCCTGGATTATTATATCACATCAGAGGCCGGTGCTCCAGGATTATTATATCACATCAGAGGCCGGTGCTCCTGGATTATTATATCACATCAGAGGACGGTCCTCCTGGATTATTATATCACATCAGAGGCCGGTGCTCCAGGATTATTATATCACATCAGAGGCCGGTGCTCCAGGATTATTATATCACATCAGAGGCCGGTGCTCCTGGATTATTATATAGCCTCAGAGGCCGGTGCTCCTGGATTATTATATCACATCAGAGGCTCCAGGATTATTATATCACATCAGAGGCCGGTGCTCCTGGATTATTATATAGCCTCAGAGGCCTGTGCTCCAGGATTATTATATCACAGCAGAGGCCGGTGCTCCTGGATTATTATATCACAGCAGAGGCCGGTGCTCCTGGATTATTATATCACAGCAGAGGCTCCAGGATTATTATATCACAGCAGAGGCCGGTGCTCCTGGATTATTATATCACAGCAGAGGCCGGTGCTCCTGGATTATTATATCACAGCAGAGGCCGGTGCTCCTGGATTATTATGCACTGTGTTCAGCGAGCCCATGTCTGCCAGTAATCCATGACCCCCCTCATGCTGTACATGCCATTAGCTCCATTCATCATGTATGACATGGAGATAATGGTGGTCAGTAACTCACAGCTACAAGCCTCGGGACAGCAGCCACAGCTTCCAAGGAATTTACATCAACCAGTCCGGATAAATGTAGGGCTATATATAGGACAGGAGACAACATGTGTCCTCCCTGTCAGCGTCATGGAAGGCTATGGATCTGCACAGACACTAAAATATATTTCACTTTGCATGTTTGTAGAGTGATAACCAGTGATGGGATACACCACCCGTCTCTCTGTACCTTGACTTTCCCATTGTGATGGTGTCGGGATGAAGGAACAATTTCAGCTCTCGCTGGCTCAATCACAAATCTAAAAAAGCACCAGATTTTATATGGTTAAATGCAAAACACCCTAATAGAAACTGATGGACCCACCAAAGTCAACGTGGTCTATCAGGCACCGGCCGGCCTCTATAGGATCCGGCATCGACATTAAAGGAGAAAACAATGGAAAGAAACAAACTGGAAAATGAGATTCAAACGTGACTTTAGCTGACAACATCTTCACTATGCAGGTTTCTTCACTATGCAGGTTTCTTCACTATGCAGGTTTCTTCATGATGCAGGTTTCTTCACTATGCAGGTTTCTTCATGATGCAGGCTTCTTCATGATGCAGGTTTCTTCATAATGCAGGTTTCTTCATGATGCAGGTTTCTTCATGATGCAGGTTTCTTCACTATGCAGGCTTCTTCATAATGCAGGTTTCTTCACTATGCAGGTTTCTTCATGATGCAGGTTTCTTCACTATGCAGGTTTCTTCACTATGCAGGCTTCTTCACTATGCAGGTTTCTTCACTATGCAGGTTTCTTCATGCTGCAGGCTTCTTCATGATGCAGGTTTCTTCACTATGCAGGTTTCTTCACTATGCAGGCTTCTTCACTATGCAGGTTTCTTCACTATGCAGGCTTCTTCACTATGCAGGTTTCTTCACTATGCAGGTTTCTTCATGATGCAGGTTTCTTCACTATGCAGGTTTCTTCACTATGCAGGTTTCTTCATGATGCAGGTTTCTTCACTATGCAGGTTTCTTCATGATGCAGGCTTCTTCATGATGCAGGTTTCTTCATAATGCAGGTTTCTTCATGATGCAGGTTTCTTCATGATGCAGGTTTCTTCACTATGCAGGCTTCTTCATAATGCAGGTTTCTTCACTATGCAGGTTTCTTCATGATGCAGGTTTCTTCACTATGCAGGTTTCTTCACTATGCAGGCTTCTTCACTATGCAGGTTTCTTCACTATGCAGGTTTCTTCATGCTGCAGGCTTCTTCATGATGCAGGTTTCTTCACTATGCAGGTTTCTTCACTATGCAGGCTTCTTCACTATGCAGGTTTCTTCACTATGCAGGCTTCTTCACTATGCAGGTTTCTTCACTATGCAGGTTTCTTCATGATGCAGGTTTCTTCACTATGCAGGTTTCTTCACTATGCAGGTTTCTTCATGATGCAGGCTTCTTCATGATGCAGGTTTCTTCATGATGCAGGTTTCTTCACTATGCAGGTTTCTTCATGATGCAGGTTTCTTCACTATGCAGGTTTCTTCATGATGCAGGTTTCTTCACTATGCAGGTTTCTTCATGATGCAGGTTTCTTCACTATGCAGGTTTCTTCATAATGCAGGTTTCTTCACTATGCAGGTTTTTATATGATGCAGGTTTCTTCACTATGCAGGTTTCTTCATGATGCAGGTTTCTTCACTATGCAGGCTTCTTCACTATGCAGGTTTCTTCATGATGCAGGCTTCTTCATGATGCAGGTTTCTTCATAATGCAGGTTTCTTCATGATGCAGGTTTCTTCACTATGCAGGCTTCTTCACTATGCAGGTTTCTTCACTATGCAGGTTTCTTCACTATGCAGGTTTCTTCACTATGCAGGCTTCTTCACTATGCAGGCTTCTTCATGATGCAGGTTTCTTCACTATGCAGGTTTCTTCACTATGCAGGCTTCTTCACTATGCAGGTTTCTTCATAATGCAGGTTTCTTTATGATGCAGGTTTCTTTACTATGCAGGCTTCTTCATGATGCAGGTTTCTTCACTATGCAGGCTTCTTCACTATGCAGGTTTCTTCATGATGCAGGTTTCTTCACTATGCAGGTTTCTTCACTATGCAGGCTTCTTCATGATGCAGGTTTCTTCATGATGCAGGTTTCTTCACTATGCAGGCTTCTTCATGATGCAGGTTTCTTCACTATGCAGGCTTCTTCACTATGCAGGTTTCTTCATGATGCAGGTTTCTTCACTATGCAGGTTTCTTCACTATGCAGGCTTCTTCATGATGCAGGTTTCTTCACTATGCAGGTTTCTTCATGATGCAGGCTTCTTCATGATGCAGGTTTCTTCACTATGCAGGTTTCTTCACTATGCAGGTTTCTTCATGATGCAGGCTTCTTCATGATGCAGGTTTCTTCATAATGCAGGTTTCTTCATGATACAGGTTTCTTCATGATGCAGGTTTCTTCACTATGCAGGCTTCTTCACTATGCAGGTTTCTTCACTATGCAGGCTTCTTCACTATGCAGGTTTCTTCACTATGCAGGTTTCTTCACTATGCAGGCTTCTTCATGATGCAGGTTTCTTCACTATGCAGGTTTCTTCACTATGCAGGCTTCTTCACTATGCAGGTTTCTTCACTATGCAGGCTTCTTCATGATGCAGGTTTCTTCACTATGCAGGTTTCTTCACTATGCAGGTTTCTTCATGATGCAGGTTTCTTCACTATGCAGGTTTCTTCATGATGCAGGCTTCTTCATGATGCAGGTTTCTTCACTATGCAGGTTTCTTCATGATGCAGGTTTCTTCACTATGCAGGTTTCTTCATGATGCAGGCTTCTTCATGATGCAGGTTTCTTCATAATGCAGGTTTCTTCATGATGCAGGTTTCTTCATGATGCAGGTTTCTTCACTATGCAGGCTTCTTCACTATGCAGGTTTCTTCACTATGCAGGCTTCTTCACTATGCAGGTTTCTTCACTATGCAGGTTTCTTCACTATGCAGGCTTCTTCATGATGCAGGTTTCTTCACTATGCAGGTTTCTTCACTATGCAGGTTTCTTCACTATGCAGGTTTCTTCATGATGCAGGCTTCTTCATGATGCAGGTTTCTTCACTATGCAGGTTTCTTCATGATGCAGGTTTCTTCACTATGCAGGTTTCTTCACTATGCAGGTTTCTTCATGATGCAGGCTTCTTCATGATGCAGGTTTCTTCATAATGCAGGTTTCTTCATGATGCAGGTTTCTTCATGATGCAGGTTTCTTCACTATGCAGGCTTCTTCACTATGCAGGTTTCTTCACTATGCAGGCTTCTTCACTATGCAGGTTTCTTCACTATGCAGGTTTCTTCACTATGCAGGCTTCTTCATGATGCAGGTTTCTTCACTATGCAGGTTTCTTCACTATGCAGGCTTCTTCACTATGCAGGTTTCTTCACTATGCAGGCTTCTTCATGATGCAGGTTTCTTCACTATGCAGGCTTCTTCACTATGCAGGTTTCTTCATAATGCAGGTTTCTTTATGATGCAGGTTTCTTTACTATGCAGGCTTCTTCATGATGCAGGTTTCTTCACTATGCAGGCTTCTTCACTATGCAGGTTTCTTCACTATGCAGGTTTCTTCACTATGCAGGCTTCTTCATGATGCAGGTTTCTTCACTATGCAGGTTTCTTCACTATGCAGGCTTCTTCACTATGCAGGTTTCTTCACTATGCAGGTTTCTTCATGATGCAGGCTTCTTCATGATGCAGGTTTCTTCACTATGCAGGTTTCTTCATGATGCAGGCTTCTTCATGATGCAGGTTTCTTCACTATGCAGGTTTCTTCACTATGCAGGTTTCTTCATGATGCAGGCTTCTTCATGATGCAGGTTTCTTCATGATGCAGGTTTCTTCACTATGCAGGTTTCTTCACTATGCAGGCTTCTTCATGATGCAGGTTTCTTCATGATGCAGTTTTTTTATGATGCAGGTTTCTTCACTATGCAGGCTTCTTTATGATGCAGGTTTCTTCACTATGCAGGCTTCTTCACTATGCACGCTTCTTCATGATGCAGGTTTCTTCACTATGCAGGCTTCTTCATGATGCAGGTTTCTTCACTATGCAGGTTTCTTCATGATGCAGGTTTCTTCACTATGCAGGTTTCTTCATAATGCAGGTTTCTTCACTATGCAGGTTTTTATATGATGCAGGTTTCTTCACTATGCAGGCTTCTTTATGATGCAGGTTTCTTCACTATGCAGGTTTCTTCACTATGCAGGCTTCTTCATGATGCAGGTTTCTTCATGATGCAGTTTTTTTATGATGCAGGTTTCTTCAGTATGCAGGTTTCCCCACAATACAGTATGGGAAAGAAAAAGAAAAAAATACAAGGCAGCGCGCCTGATAGGGTGACACAGTATAACAGCACTTTAAAAATATGTGTGGCACACATCCAGGTTTCGGCTCACCTGATGTGGTTGTGAACAGTCACAACCACTGCAAGACGCATATGTCAGACCCAATTAATGTCGGCTGTTGCTGGAAGTCATCCGCCACCACCCGTCTGGGTACAGAAATCCAGGTACAATGTCCAAACAAAAAGGAGATACCTCCGCGCAGAGCGTGTAAACTAACAGCAACTGTTTATTTTTGTAAAGTAATAAAGTACATATCCACAGGTAACGCGTTTCTGGAGCGCTGGGCTCCCTTTCTCAAACCTCAAGGATGAACCTTTTTTTTATATAATGTGCCAATATTTGCATGAAATATCCCTGATATTGATGGCAGAATGATTGTAAGTGGTAATAAAATGATGTCTATAGGGAGCTTCTTTTTTCAGGGTAGTTTGGTTTCTTCCGGTTAAGGTCCAGGGCCCCAAGAAAAGCTTTCTAGATAACTCCTTTGGGGTAGTCGTGTCATCATAACCATACGTTATTCTTTATAATCACCTAAGTCTGAACAATTTCATCTCAGCCGTTTTAACTGTCTGAAAGGAACTGTCTTCCATTTTTTAAATAAAAACTAATAAAATCCAGTAGGCTATTAGAGTCTACTTATCTTTTTTTAAATGTCCTAGTATTACACCTATTGTCTTTTGCTAGAAGAACCAAGTCTAGGTATTCTATGTGTGATTCAGAGTAGGTATGTGTAAGCTTTAAACCCCAAGAGTAAGAATTCAGATATTGCACAAACTCCAATAGACTGTTATCGCTTCCATCCCAGATAAAAATCAAATCCTCAATGTATCTCATGTACATGATGATATGGGGGGACCATCTATTGGGGGATTGGATGTAAACCTTCTCATATAGATGTTTGCAAAACTAGGCATGAAACGCGTCCCCATAGCGGTCCCCCGGCGTTTTGTATAAAAGCTGCCGTTAAAGCCGCCGTTAAAATAAATCTAATACTCTGTAGGATAAGAGTTTCTTAGGCATACTACAGTCATTACTTATGTTTATGTTCATTACATATGTTTTTCTATGGCATCGACACCTTCATCGTGAGGAATATTGCTATGTAAAGCAGATACATCCAAATTAACCCATTTGTAGTTGGATTGCCACATTATTGGTTTTAAAATGTTAATTAAACTTGCAAAGTCTCGTAGCTATGAATCAAACTTCAACACATATCTCTGGGGTTAAATATCTACAGACTCTGAAAGATTACTTGTAAATGAATATATTCCTGCTATCGGACGTCCTGGGGGATCACTTGCATCCTCATGTAGCTTAGGGAGATGGTAAAATATCGGGGTAGTAGGATTTAAAATTTTAATATAATCCTTCTCTCTTATCTTCACAATGCAGGTTTCTTCCTGACACCGATTTCTCTATGATGAAAGTTTCTTCACGATACAGGTTTCTTTACAATCCAAGCTTTAGTGCAGTATTACACATCACAATTTAAATACAGATATACTGGTCTAGAGCAAGGAGGTGCTCTGAGGTGTCTTTATTTCATAGATTTTTTTTATTCAGCCAAAGTCACTCACAGACCCTTGTATAAATCCACCAAAAGGGACACAGGCTGCTCTTTTAACTGGCTCCAGACAGGGTTCTCTTGTTATTTGTAGTTGCTTTATACTACAGTAACCCTTTAGGTGCTGATGTTGAATTTGTGTACCTGAAAGCTCAGACAGAACAATGGCAACTCATTTACTGGGACTGGAAAAATTGACTCTAGTGAATACGGTCCCTCTCCTCTAGGAGGGATCAGTCAATACCCTTACATGTAGGTCCATTGGAGAATGTACAGGCAGGACCAGCCTTAGGGTAGATAGTGCCCTGTGCGAAATTTACTATCCCCCCCCTCCCAGACACAAACACACACACGCAGACGACTCAATGACACAGCACATATAATACTTAGATCCCCTGTGCCCCTATATAGTAGTCTGACCCCTCTGTGAAGCCCTTATATACTAGGTGGCCCCCTCTGTGCAGTTTGTATATAGTAGGTGCCCCCCCTTCTGTGCCATCCTCTATATTAATGCTCCCCCGGCCCCTATAGTTAGTGGCCCCCTCTGTGCAGTCCCCTATCGTAATAGTTCCATGTGCTCTCCTTATAGTAATTCCCCCCACCTCCCCATAGCAATGCCCCCTCCCATGTGCTCTCCCCATAGTAATGGCCCCTCCCCATGTGCTCTCACCATAGTAATGCCCCCCTGTGCTGTCCTCATAGTAATAATCCCCCCTGTGCTGTCCCCATAATAATCCCCCCTTTGCTCCCAATAGTAGTCCCCCTGTGCTCCCCCATAGTAATACCCCCTCTGCTGCCTGCACCGGTAGGCTCGGCTGCTGTTCGCGCGTCTCAGTGTGGTGCTCACCCAGGAATCCGGGACAGGTGTCCTGGATTCCCGGGATGCTCCTGCAGCTCCTGGTGCCCCCTTTTGACTGATGGGGTGTTGCACAGGTCGCTCACCCCTAAGGCCGGCCCTGTGTACTATAATGAGATGGAGTCATCGTGTCATGGATGTCTGCGACTGAGAGCGGACACGGACACTGATCGAGCACCTGTGCTGGAGAGATTGCTGCTACCTCTCTGCAGCACCACAAATATTTCATATGATATGATTTCCATAGGTGATTCAAGGACAGTCAGCACAGCTTCACCACCAGGGGTCAAATTAGGAAGATGGAAAGAGATCTGCAAAACGTGCCCCGCTGTGCAAGAGCAGCAGAAACTGAGGCTCTCCATGGGGACGGTGACTTAGAGCCAAGAAGCCACAAATCTACTGAACCCAATGTAAAATCTCCATTTGCTGCAGATTTTTCCACTGCAGATAATCATGTTGAGTATGAAAAAATTCAATTTACTTAAAGGAAACCTGTCAGCCAGGTGAGCCCCCCCCCCCATATCCACCCCACCTCCAGACAAGGCCCGGCATACATGCCGCTCCGGCGCTTCCCGGTCCCGCCACGGAGATATGGCCGTCGGTTCATATGCCGATGACCTGAGATGAGTCTGATGGCCATAGGAAATCACTGGAGCATGGCGGATGGATTGTGGATATGAACTGTCCCAATGGAGTCAGGGATGAAAACCTGTAAAAATCTGCAGCAACATAAATTTACATGCAAATCAGACCTGTATGAAAACGTAAAATACTGTATCACAAATGATGGTTTAGATACAACAACAGACACCTGTAAGGCTTAGATAGTATCATCCGAGGACAGTATGACACATCAATAGATGATGGGCTTAGATCAGGGGTCAGCAGATAGTATCCAACATGACAGGCTTAGATACAGAGGAGATCAGTAGTATCACCGATAACACGCACACACAAGCTGAGCAGCAAGATTTCTCAATTTATTACAATATTTTAAAATATTTGCAAGATATTAACTTCATGGATCAGAGATGCAAAAAAACTTCTAGCTCAGCACTTTGTATTCCTCTGAAAATACCAGGCGGGATCCAACAAGCCGAGACATAGAGAGCCGCAGGCGGAGCATTCACCGAAACTCACGCTCCAACTAACAAGACCTATCTGAGGTTTGTCTGGAGCCTTATCTGCTGTGACACTTGTTGTAATGTGATCTTTACTAAATGAAAGGTTTACATAGAGGAGAAGGTGAAGATTACACAATAGAGACTAAAATAGTAACAATACAGAACAATCCCAAATAGCACAATATCAAGAGTCAAAATATTATTTCTTGTAAATATTCATGCAATATACAAAAGAGAGAGCAAAGATATCTGATACTGGGAACAATGTAGCCGCCCTGAATATAATACTGCCCCCTATATACAGGAATATACTACTATAATACTGCTCCTATATACAGGAATATAACTACTATAATACTACTCCTATATACAGGGATATACTACTATAATACTGCCCCTATATACAGGAATATAACTACTATAATACTGCTCCTATATACAGGGATATACTACTATAATACTGCCCTCTATATACAGGGATATAACTACTATAATACTGCTCCTATATACAGGGATATAACTACTATAATACTGATCCCTATATACAGAGATATACTACTATAATACTGCTCCTATATACAGGGATATACTACTATAATACTGCCCTCTATATACAGGGATATAACTACTATAATACTGCTCCTATAAACAGGAACATAACTACTATAATACTGCTCCTATATACAGGGATATACTACTATAATACTGCCCCTATATACAGGAATATACTACTATAATACTGATCCTATATACAGGGATATAACTACTATAATACTGCTCCTATATACAGGGATATACTACTATAATACTGCTCCTATATACAGGGATATACCTACTATAATACTGCTCCATATACAGGAATATAACAACTATAATACTGCCCTCTATATACAGGGATATAACTACTATAATACTTCTCCTATATACAGGAATATACTACTATAATACTGCTCCTATATACAGGAATATAACTACTATAATACAGCTCCTATATACAGGAATATAACTACTATAATACTTCTCCTATATACTGGAATATAATTACTATAATACTGCCCCTATATACAGGAATATAACTACTATAATACTGCTCCTATATACAGGAATATACTACTATAATACTGCTCCTATATACAGGAATATAACTACTATAATACTGCTCCTATATACAGGGATATAACTACTATAATACTGCTCCTATATACAGGGATATAACTACTATAATACTGCTCCTATATACAGGAATATAACTACTATAATACTGATCCTATATACAGGAATATAACTACTATAATACTGCTCCTATATACAGGAATATACTACTATAATACTGCTCCTATATACAGGAATATACTACTATAATACTGCTCCTATATACAGGAATATACTACTATAATACTGCTCCTATATACAGGAATATAACTACTATAATACTGCTCCTATATACAGGAATATAACTACTATAATACTGCTCCTATATACAGGGATATAACTACTATAATACTGCCCCTATATACAGGAATATACTACTATAATACTGATCCTATACACAGGGATATAACTACTATAATACTGATCCTATATACAGGGATATAACTACTATAATACTGCTCCTATATACAGGAATATACTACTATAATACTGATCCTATATACAGGGATATAACTACTATAATACTGCTCCTATATACAGGAATATACTACTATAATACTGCTCCTATATACAGGGATATACCTACTATAATACTGCTCCATATACAGGAATATAACAACTATAATACTGCTCCTATATACAGGAATATACTACTATAATACTGCTCCTATATACAGGAATATACTACTATAATACTGCTCCTATATACAGGAATATACTACTATAATACTGCTCCTATATACAGGAATATAACTACTATAATACTGCTCCTATATACAGGGATATACTACTATAATACTGCCCCTATATACAGGAATATACTACTATAATACTGATCCTATATACAGGGATATAACTACTATAATACTGATCCTATATACAGGGATATAACTACTATAATACTGCTCCTATATACAGGAATATACTACTATAATACTGATCCTATATACAGGGATATAACTACTATAATACTGCTCCTATATACAGGAATATAACTACTGTAATACTGCTCCTATATACAGGAATATAACTACTATAATACTGCTCCTATATACAAGAATATAACTACTATAATACTGCTCCCTATATACAGGGATATAACTACTATAATACTGCTCCTATATACAGGTATATAACTACTATAATACTGATCCTATATACAAGAATATACTACTATAATACTGCTCCTATATACAGGGATATAACTACTATAATACTGCTCCTATATACAGGAATATAACTACTATAATACTGCCCCTATATACAGGGATATACTATAATACTGCTCCTATATACAGGAATATACTACTATAATACTGCCCCCTATATACAGGGATATAACTACTATAATACTGCTCCTATATACAGGTATATACTACTATAATACTGCTCCTATATACAGGAATATACTACTATAATACTGCTCCTATATACAGGGATATAACTACTATAATACTGCCCCTATATACAGAGATATAACTACTATAATACTGCTCCTATATACAGGAATATACTACTATAATACTGCCCCTATATACAGGAATATAACTACTATAATACTGCTCCTATATACAGGGATATAACTACTATAATACTGCTCCTATAAACAGGGATATACTACTATAATACTGCCACTATAAACAGAAACATAACTACTATAATACGGTTTAGGGAAGAAACAGAGTGCTGCACCTCACACCTATGGCTGATACTAGTGCCTCTCGGCTGCATAAAAAACATCAGAATTCTGTATGTGAATTGATCAAGCCATACTGCCCCATGTACCGCGTGCAGGTATCTGATACACATGGGTCCCTACACTAAGTCCACACCGTGCCAGTCATACTGCTATAATACTGCTCCTATATACAGGAATATACTACTATAATACTGCTCCTATATACAGGAATATAACTACTATAATACTGCTCCTATATACAGGAATATAACTACTATAATACTGCTCCTATATACAGGAATATAACTACTATAATACTGCTCCTATATACAGGAATATACTACTATAATACTGCTCTTATATACAGGAATATAACTACTATAATACTGCTCCTATATACAGAGATATAACTACTATAATACTGCTCCTATATACAGGAATATACTACTATAATACTGCCCCTATATACAGGGATATAACTACTATAATGCTGCTCTTATATACAGGGATATAACTACTATAATACTGCTCCTATATACAGGAATATACTACTATAATACTGCTCCTATATACAGGAATATAACTACTATAATACTGCTCCAATATACAGGAATATAACTGCTATAATACTGCTCCTATATACAGGAATATAACTACTATAATACTGCTCCCTATATACAGGAATATACTACTATAATACTGCTCCTATATACAGGAATATAACTACTATAATACTGCTCCTATATACAGGAATATAACTACTATAATACTGATCCTATATACAGGTATATAACTACTATAATACTGCTCCTATATACAGGAATATACCACTATAATAATGCTCCTATATACAGGAATATACTACTATAATACTGCCCCTATATACAGGAATATACTACTATAATATTGCTCCTATATACAGGGATATACTACTATAATAATGCTCCTATATACAGGAATATACTACTATAATACTGCTCTTATATACAGGAATATAACTACTATAATACTGCTCCTATATACAGGAATATAACTACTATAATACTGATCCTATATACAGGAATATAACTACTATAATACTGCTCCTATATACAGGAATATACCACCATAATAATGCTCCTATATACAGGAATATACTACTATAATACTGCCCCTATATACAGGAATATACTACTATAATATTGCTCCTATATACAGGGATATACTACTATAATAATGCTCCTATATACAGGGATATACTACTATAATACTGCCCCTATATACAGGAATATACTACTATAATACTGCTCCTATATACAGGAATATACTATTATAATACTGCTCCTATATACAGGAATATACTACTATAATACTGCTCCTATATACAGGAATATACTACTATAATACTGCTCCTATATACAGGAATATACTATAATACTGCTCCTATATACAGAGATATAACTACTATAATACTGCCCCTATATACAGGAATATACTACTATAATACTGCTCCTATATACAGGAATATAACTACTATAATACTGCTCCCTATATACAGGAATATACTACTATAATACTGCTCCTATATACAGGAATATACTATTATAATACTGCTCCTATATACAGGAATATACTACTATAATACTGCTCCTATATACAGGAATATACTACTATAATACTGCTCCTATATACAGGAATATACTATAATACTGCTCCTATATACAGAGATATAACTACTATAATACTGCCCCTATATACAGGAATATAACTACTATAATACTGCTCCTATATACAGGAATATAACTACTATAATACTGCTCCTATATACAGGGATATAACTACTATAATACTGCTCCTATATACAGGAATATACTACTATAATACTGCTCCCTATATACAGGGATATAACTACTATAATACTGCTCCTATATACAGGGATATACTACTATAATACTGCTCCTATACAGGAATATAACTACTATAATACTGCTCCTATATACAGGAATATAACTACTATAATACTGCTCCTATATACAGGGATATAACTACTATAATACTGCTCCTATATACAGGAATATACTACTATAATACTGCTCCCTATATACAGGAATATAACTACTATAATACTGCTCCTATATACAAGAATATAACTACTATAATACTGCTCCTATACAGGAATATAACTACTATAATACTGCTCCTATATACAGGAATATAACTACTATAATACTGCTCCTATATACAGGGATATAACTACTATAATACTGCTCCTATATACAGGAATATACTACTATAATACTGCCCCTACATACAGGGATATAACTACTATAATACTGCTCCTATATACAGGGATATAACTACTATATAAGGCTGCATTCACACTACGTATATTTCAGTCAGTATTGTGGTCCTTATATTGCAACCAAAACCAGGAGTGGATTGAAAACACAGAAAGGATCTGGTCACACAATGGTGAAATTGAGTGGATTGCCGCCATATAACAGTAAATAACGGCCATTATTTCAATATAACAGCCGTTGTTTTAAAATACCATCAAATATTTGCCATTAAATGGCGGCTATCCACTCAATTTCAACATTGTGTGAACAGAGCCTTTCTGTGTTTTTACTCCACTCCTGGTTTTGGTTGCAATATGAGGACCACAATACTGACTGAAATATACTGATACTGACTGAAATATACTGATACTGACTGAAATGTCCGTAGTGTGAACGCAGCCTAATACTGCTTATAAACAGAATATACTACTATAATACCGCTCCCTATGTATATAAGGGCTATAATATATTTTCCTCACATTTGGTTACTTAGATACAATAATAACACTTGGTTGCTGATGTATATAGTTATAATCTCATCGGGATCGCCTTATGTCGGCTTTTCTACCCTCAGGAGATGATTGCGGTATCCTCAGCGTGTCATACCTTCATATCTATGACATTGGGCGCTGGTTGTGGATTTCACTTGTGCGGCTGATAATATAATTCGGAGCTATTTATAGCAGACACCTTGTTTGGCGGTAGGTTTTCCTTTTCCCTCCGGCCGGTGATACCTGTTCTGTGCGGAATCATAATATTAGCTGAAGGCACGACCTACATGTGGGTAGATGTGCGGCTGCCAAACATCACAGAATGCCAGCTCCAGGTTACACGGCGTCCCCCGCCCATCAGGCACCTTCTGGAGATCGCTGTCTGGGTGGCCGCCACGATGCAGAAAAGGTCTAATTATTCCAACACCTCCATCAATTCTTAAAGGGGAAATACACCTATAGGGAACGTCCTGTCCAATAATGTTGGGCCGATTCTCCTACTCCTGAGAAGTCGCGCATTGACCTCCCTCAAAATGGACTTAATGTGATATATGCAAATGTGTCCCAAGGCGGAGAAATCTGGGAGATTTACATATGGAGCAGAATGTCTTGGCCATTAGGTGTCCCACTTTCCTGCAAGCCGCTGTCTACTGTCTGTCGTTAGGCTCAGTCTGTGTTTAGTAACAGACAGGAGAGAGAGATGTGTACCTTTAGTCTGTGAGCCTGTCCATCTCCTCCACAGGATCCCCAATGTCACTGAAAGGTAAATCAAGGTTTCCTCTCACCTCTATCATTCATAAAATCCTATGTGTAAATACTTCTGCTTAGTACTGTATACAGTGCTGCCTCCTGAGTGAAAATCAATCCTCTCTATCAGTCATAAAGTCCCTTGTGTAGATACTTATGTTCTAAGTACTGTATGTAATCCTCTCCTCTCTATCACTCATAAAGTCCTATGTGTAAATACTTCTGCTTAGTACTGTATGTACGGTACACAGTGCTGCCTCCTGAGTGAAAATCAATCCTCTCCTCTCTATCACTCATAAAGTCCTATGTGTAAATACTTGTGCTTAGTACTGTATGTACTGTACACAGTGCTGCCTCCTGAGTGTAATGCCCCCCTCTTCCTATCTTGTCATCACCGTCATCAGTAACAGTAGTTCAGTTACTGTTACACTTTCCACGACAGACCAGCCCTGGTTTTTGGATTGTGATTGGTGTTGCTGATCAGCTCCACTGAACTGACTGTGCTCAGCTGCAATACCACACACAACCTGTAGACAGATGTGGTGCTGTTGAAGAAAGAAGCAGCTGTCTTCTACTGAGGACCTGCGTGATTTGTGGAGAATCAGGTTCTGGACTATAGGAATAGCATTGCTAGCTAATATTTTATGACAGTCACTAATTCAGTGGTCGTGTCCAATCAAGGGGAAACAACTCCTGAACCACTTAATCCTTTGTTTGGCAGGCAGTATTCACACCAACCGCTATAGGATAACCTCCGTGCTGCTGGGGGGTGTTGCTCAACAATCAGTACAAGTGAGTGCCACAATTTCTTTTTTGTATGTATACTGGAGCCCAGTCACTTGTCCGCATCTTCACCGAGCCGCTCTGTAATAAAGGCTTTTTAAACTGCTTTTTGGGGTGAGTGCCACAATTTCTTTTTTGTATATATACTAATTCAGTGGTGTTTTTCTATCTTTCTGGTGCACAGGCCTCTGTATGGTGTACAGTCCTCTGTATGGTGCACAGTCTTCTATATGGTGCACAGTCCTCTATATGGTGCACAGTCCTCTATGTGGTGTACAGGCCTCTGTATGGTGCACAGTCCTCTGTATGGTGCACAGTCCTCTGTATGGTGCACAGTCTTCTGTATGGTGCACAGTCCTCTGTATGGTGTACAGGCCTCTGTATGGTGTACAGGCCTCTGTATGGTGCACAGTCCTCTGTATGGTGCACAGTCCTCTGTATGGTGCACAGTCTTCTGTATGGTGCACAGTCCTCTGTATGGTGCACAGTCCTCTGTATGGTGCACAGTCTTCTGTATGGTGCACAGTCCTCTGTATGGTGTACAGTCCTCTGTATGGTGCACAGGCCTCTGTATGGTGCACAGTCTTCTGTATGGTGTACAGTCCTCTGTATGGTGTACAGTCCTCTGTATGGTGCACAGTCCTCTGTATGGTGCACAGTCTTCTGTATAGTGTACAGTCCTCTGTATGGTGCACAGTCCTCTGTATGGTGCACAGGCCTCTGTATGGTGTACAGTCCTCTGTATGGTGCACAGTCTTCTGTATGGTGTACAGTCCTCTGTATGGTGCACAGTCCTCTGTATGGTGCACAGTCCTCTGTATGGTGCACAGTCTTCTGTATGGTGCACAGTCCTCTGTATGGTGTACAGTCCTCTGTATGGTGTACAGTCCTCTGTATGGTGTACAGTCCTCTGTATGGTGTACAGTCCTCTGTATGGTGTGCAGTCCTCTGTATGGTGCACAGTCCTCTATATGGTGTACAGTCCTCTGTATGGTGCACAGTCCTCTATATGGTGCACAGGCCTCTGTATGGTGCACAGTCCTCTGTATGGTGCACAGGCCTCTGTATGGTGCACAGTCCTCTGTATGGTGTACAGTCCTCTATATGGTGCACAGTCCTCTGTATGGTGTACAGGCCTCTGTATGGTGCACAGTCCTCTGTATGGTGTACAGTCCTCTGTATGGTGCACAGTCCTCTCTATGGTGCGCAGTCCTCTATATGGTGTACAGTCCTCTGTATGGTGTACAGTGCTCTATATGGTGCACAGGCCTCTGTATGGTGTGCAGGCCTCTGTATGGTGCACAGTCCTCTGTATGGTGCACAGTCCTCTGTATGGTGTACAGTCCTCTGTATGGTGCACAGTCCTCTGTATGGTGTGCAGGCCTCTGTATGGTGCACAGTCCTCTGTATGGTGCACAGTCCTCTGTATGGTGTACGGGCCTCTATATGGTGTACAGCCCCCCCCCATACCCCTCCTCCCTATACCGCCCCTATCCCTTTGCCCCCCTCCTGGCCCCTCTCCATGGAGTCATGCCTTTTCACTGCACTTGGCATATTTCTATGTTTTGCTCTATTTCAGTATCTGTCACCAATACAAACATTTCCAAGAAAATTCAGGGGCAGCAGAGGTCATGGGTAATAATAATAATCGTATTCATACAGCACTAACATACTCCACAGCACTCTACATTCAGGGGGCCAGCGATCAGGTGATCAATAGGATTACAGAGGGCCAGCGATCAGGTGATCAATAGGATTACAGAGGGCCAGCGATCAGATAATCAATAGGATTACAGTGGGCCAGCGATCAGGTGACCAAGGAGATTACAGGGGGCCGGCGATCAGGTGATCAATAGGATTACAGGGGGCCAGCGATCAGGTGACCAACAGGATAACACAGGGCCAGAGATCAGGTGATCAATAGGATTAGAGAGGGTGAGCGATCAGGTGATCAAGGAGATTACAGGGAGCCAGCGATCAGGTGATCAATAGGATTAGAGGGCCAGCCATCAGATGATCAAGGAGATTACAGGGGGCCAGCGATCAGGTGATCAATGAGATTACAGGGAGACAGTGATCATGTGACCAATAGGATTACAGAGGGCCAGCGATCAGGTGATCAAGGAGATTACAGGGGGCCAGTGATCAGGTGACCAATAGGATTACAGAGGGCCAGCGATCAGGTGATCAAGGAGATTACAGAGGGCCAGCGATCAGGTGATCAAGGAGATTACAGGGGGCCAGTGATCAGTTAACCGACGAGGTTACAGAGAGCCAGCAGTCAGGTGACGAACCAGATTATGGGGGTCAGCGATCAGGTGACCAACAGGATAACAGAGGGCCATCGATGAGTTCACCAAGTAGATAACAGAGGGCCAGCCAGGGCCAGTGGAGTTATGGGTGAAGTGACAAGTATAGGGTGGAGTTATGGGTGAAGTGACAAGTATAGGGTGGAGTTATGGCTATAATGACAGGTACAGGGTGGAGTTATGGGTATAATGACAGGTACAGGGTGGAGTTATGGGTATAATGACAGGTACAGGGTGGAGTTATGGGTATAATGACAGGTACAGAGTGGAGTTATGGGTATAGTTACTGGCAGATCATAGAACAGAATAGGATTGCTTAATATTGTGCATCTGTACAGATATCACACAGTTTTTCCTTGGCTATTAATAGTGCCCAGCCCCCCCCCCCCCCTGCCCCTGGTGCTATTTCTATGTGAAGTTCACATGCCCGGTCCTGGCACTCCTATAGCAACCAAACAAAATATTTTATTTTTTATTATGCATTTGTGGTGGCTGAGATAGAAGACAGAGCCCATAAGAGATCCCAAACGTGCGAAGAGAGGTTGGCAACGATGAGAAAGTTGTGTGGCACCGCAGAAACCAAGAAAGAAGGGCCGGCTAACCGGGCACTGGACGTGTGGGGTCAAAAACAGGTCAACGGACATGGGAAGGGGGGGAGATAGGGCACTGGACATGGGGGGTCACAGATAGGGCACTGGACACGGGAAGGGGGGGGATAGGGCACTGGACACAGGGAGGGGGGGATAGGGCACTAGACATGGGGGGGTGACAGACAGGGCAGTGGACATGGGGGGGGTCACACATAGGGCACTGGACACGTGGGGGGGATAGGGCACTAGACATGGGGGGTCACAGAAAGGGCAGCGGACACAGGGGGGTTTGGAAGGGCACTGAACGTTTGGGGTCACGGACAGGGCACTGGACACGGGGGGATAGGGCACTGGACATGGGGGGGTCACAGACAGGGCACCGGACACGGAGGTCACAGACAGGATAGAGATGATATAGACACGGGGGTCACACACAGAGCGGAGATGATATGGTCACGGTGGATTCTTTATCAGAGCTCCTGAATGGCAGTCATCCAGGGGAAGAACAGGCCCAGCAGAGAAAATAAGGGCCCATATCCCAGTAATACAGGACAAGAACATATTTGCCAGGATTTCAGGGCATATACTCCCCATGGGGACTCTAAAATGGGCCCACCCATCCAGGGTATACAGGAAGGACAGCGCTTGTCTGGCCCTCCCCCTTCCCGGGGACACCCCCAGGGAACCAGCATCAGCCGGGAGCGCGTCCAACACCGCAGAAGAAGAGATGACAAGGGAGCTGTGACGGAGGAGCGAGGTGTTAGGTGAGTAGTGTTTTTTTTTCTTTGTTTTTATCTGCTTCGCAGGGGACAAGATGGGGAGGGCAAATATAGGACAACTCAGGGGCCGTCTACAAGGGGGGGACATGTATAAGGGGACAAAACAGTGGGGGCATCTACAAGGGGGGGCAACATAAGGGAGGCATCTATATGGGGGTAAATATAAGGGGGGCATGTATAAGGGGACAACAAAGGGGGGGGACACACAAGGGGGGCATGTATAAGGGGACAACACAAGCGGGAATCTACAAGGGGGACAACACAGAGGGCCATCTATAAGGGGGGCATCTATATGGAGGACAACACGGGGGGGGCATCTATAAGGGGACAACACAGGGGCGTCATCTACAGGGGGCCTCGATAAGGGCTACAACCCAGGGGGCCATCTATAAGGGGAGGGTAACATAAGGGGGCCATCAATAGGGGGGATAACATGGGGGCTATCTATAAGGGGGACAACACAGGGGGACATCTATAAGGGGAGGCAACATAAGGGCTCTATCTATAAGGGGAGACAATATAAGGGCTCTATCTATAAGGGGAGACAATATAAGGGGGGCATCTATAAGAGGAGGCAACATAAGGGGAGCAACACAGGGGGCATCTGTAAGGGGGACTACACAGAGGGGGCCATCTGAAAGGGGGACTACATAGAGTGGGGCTGCATACTATAGGGGATACACAGAGGGGACCATCTATAAGGGGGACTACACGGGGGCTTCTACTATAGGGGAGCTACACAGAGAGGGGCTCTCAAGAAGATGCACATGGGGCCATCTCTACTTAGTTGGGGGCATATACTATAAGAGGGATCACAGAGTCAGGGCTACCCACTAAATGAGGGTGTAAAGGAGACAGTACAGATGTGCGGTGTGTATAGTGATGAGGATGTGAGGAGCGAGGAGCCTAACATGTATGTCTGGCAGATTTTGTGGATGCGTGGCTTGGAGAAGTTCTAATGGCCATGGGCAGATGGAGAAGAAGAAAATAAAAAGGGAAGAACTCCGTTTAGAGTAGACGCCCCCTGTGAGTCACCTAATATAACTGCACTGTAATGTACAGTATATGTTGTACAGAACCTGTGTAGGGCTGGGGCTACCACTATATGACTGGATGAGGTGATAGTGATCTGTGTACAGTGGATCTTATTTAGCAGCGGTGGTGTTATTCAGTATGCGGTGGTATTAGTCAGAATGCGGTGGTATTAGTCAGAATGCGGTGGTATTAGTCAGTATGCGGTGGTATTAGTCAGTATGCGGTGGTGTTAGTCAGTAACCAGTGGTATTAGTCAGAATGCGGTGGTATTAGTCAGTATGCGGTAGTGTTAGTCAGTATGTGATAGTGTTAGTCAGTATGTGGCGGTGTTAGTCAGTATGTGGTGGTAATATTTGTTACTTGTTACTGGTACTGTGTTTTATTGGATTTAGTATACAGGATTTGGGGGTGAGTTGGGGGGACAGCATCCTGTGAGTTGGGGGTACAGCATCCTGGGAGTTGAGGGGACAGCATCCTGGGAGTTGAGGGGACAGCATCCTGGGAGTTGTGGGGACAGCATCCTGGGAGTTGTGGGGACAGCATCCTGGGAGTTGGGGGGGACAGCATCCTGGGAGTTGTGGGGACAGCATCCTGGGAGTTGGGGGGGACAGCATCCTGGGAGTTGGGGGGGACAGCATTCTAGCAGTTGAGGGGACAGCATCCTGTGAGTTGGGGGGACAGCATCCTGGGAGTTGGGGGGACAGCATCCTGGGAGTTGGGGGGACAGCATCCTGGGAGTTGGGGGTACATCATCCTGTAAGTTGGGGGTACAGCATCCTGTGAGTTGGGGGGACAGCATCCTGGGAGTTGGGGGGACAGCATCCTGGGAGTTCGGGGGGACAGCATCCTGGGAGTTGAGGGGACAGCATCCTGGGAGTTGTGGGGACAGCATCCTGGGAGTTGGGGGGACAGCATCCTGGGAGTTGGGGGGGACAGCATCCTGTGAGTTGGGGGGACAGCATCCTGGGAGTTGGGGGGACAGCATCCTGGGAGTTGGGGGTACATCATCCTGTAAGTTGGGGGTACAGCATCCTGTGAGTTGGGGGGACAGCATCCTGGGAGTTCGGGGGGACAGCATCCTGGGAGTTTGGTTGGTAAAGTTGTAAGTGAAAAGTATGGGGGTTGTGTGACTGCAGCAGCTCGGGGCTCATTTTCTTAGACGTTGGTTTAGAAGTTCAGGAGTTCCCCTTTAAGTAGACCTTTACAAAGTGTCATTTGGTACCAAACAGAAGTTTTTGCAAAGATCGGAACAAGTTCGGAAAGACGGCATCCGTGCATCTAGAAAAAAATAAATAATCGTTTTTACCCCTGTCCCCGCTCCCCCGGTGTCCTGCACGTATACAGCTGGTTCATTTAAGGTTCAGAAAAAAGAAAAAAAAACCTTTATGCTGCCGAACCGAACTTTTAAAAAGTTTGCTTATCTTGAGCTGAATCTGTCAGGTGTAAGATGAGCGTGCGTGTGAATAAACCTCTGTGTGCTGTCCGTGCCCTGCACCCCCTCTCCGGCACCTGTCAGCTCCCAATAATGGTGGATTAGAGGAATTTTGTGGCGCTCTGCCCCCCTCGCGAGGGATCTGCTATCTACAGAACTGGTTGCATCTGCAGTAAAACTCACAGCTGGGGCCCGAATCCATCCCACTGCAATCTCGATTACCACAGTCCCCGGCGTCCTCTTTCAGCAGCCGTGTAAGCCGAGCATTAATCCACATTAGGGGATCATGTTAGCCGCGTAATTACTGGACTGTTTTTATTTTCAGATGCTGCCCTGGTCGGGGGCCGGTGCCAACAGAGGACCCTTTATTCCGGGTGACCTGCGGCAGAATCCCAGCTTGTGCCCCGACCAGGTGGGAACAGTCCTGATAGTATCTCCAGCAGAACAGCCATCTCTCCTCTGTGACCGCAGAAATAAAGCCTTTGTACTGCTGGTCGCAGGCATCTTATGGGGGATGTAGGGGCCACTGACCTGAGGACGGCACAGGAGCAGGAATGTCTCCAAAAAGTAGCAACTGCTAATAAAGTTATTCAGATGCTAACTGCTAATGAAGTTGACAGATGTTCAGCTCTTGGCATGTTGGGAGTTGTAGTTTTGCCACAGGCTGCAGATCACTGCCGTATAGCTTAGATTTTGCTGTTCCATAATACAAGAGCATAGTGGAGAGGGCAGCAGCTGGGTGCTGGGGGGGGGGGGGGGGGGGGGGGGGTTGGGGGCAGTAAGCCATGGTACTTGACCAGGGTATTTAGGACACTGTTCCTGTGCAGTAAGTAGCTTGCATGGCTCATGAGCATAGGCTGCCATGATAACTGCAGACAGCAGGGATTCCTCTCACTTGTACAAGAGTCCCTGCTCCTGTGTAGTAAGCAGCCATGCACTATACATGGCTGACGACAGTTCTTGCACAGAGGTGAGTGACAATATGCTCATATGCATATGTCGCCATGATAACTACACGAGTCCCTGCTCCTGTGCAGTAAGCAGCCATGAGCTTCAGTTATTCTATGGTCTGAAGGTAGGTGGTGTTATGCATTGTCACTTAAAGGGGTGTCCCATCTAGGCCTGTTGCTGGAAGTGGCTGAGAAGCTGGAATCAGCTAAAGTGGGTGAGTGACTCAATTTGAGTAATTCTCACTGTTCCTGATCATGTCTGGGAGTCGTTCTTTCCGGGCCCATCTCCTGCCCCCTGTCCTCTGCATATGACTGAAAGGACAAAGATTTGGATAGACCCCAGAACAAACACACATCGAGCTCCAGTCTGTACTGGATCATGTCAGTACCAAGAGGGCACCCCACTTACTAGTTATAGTCATTGTATTGGATGTCTGTAATTTTCCCCCTTTTTGGCCCCTCCAGGCACACAGACTCCACTGAGTAATTTATGGCTTTTTTTGGGTCGATCTATAACGTGTAAATGAATGGTTTATCCCCTAGATATAAAGGAAATTCCCTTTAAGCAGCTTCGATCACATGCTGCCCCCGAGTGATCTGCTGCGTGAGACAGCTGCGGCCGCGCTCCATGTCGCAGGCACGCCCCGAGATTTGGCTATTGCAAAAGGTCAGAATTCTAATAGGAGCCGCCGCATTCCTTGGATGTATCGGAGATTTATCATTACGATTATTACAAGATGGCATTAACCTTAAATCCTGTAATCCAGCCCGTTGTCTGCCCCTAGAATCGGGGGTCTGTGACTCCAATGTTGACGTCTGTGCCCCCCCCCCCCCCCCAGACATATCGGGTCAGCAGCCCCTTAGGTTGCTGCAGTTTACTGCAGGTAGTAACATGGTAATCATTGATGGGACTGTAACAAGGAACATATCCTGGAGGCTTCCCCTGGGGTGACGTCACCTCTGGCCCCCAAATCTATTCTTCTATATTATTCATCGGCTCTATTTACAAAGCTCCCTGCTGGCGCGGTGCGAGGACTGGACGGGGCCCAGCAGCATCTGGCCAACCGTGGAGGCTTAGACTTTCTTCTAGGGTTTTATGACATCGCTAATCAGGAAAAATAAGATCGTAAAAGAACAGATAAACAGGTGGGAATTCAGCGAGCGTGCTCTTCTCCTGAACATAGGAACAACATGTCAAAGACGTTAAATGAAGGTCTGACCCTGTGTCTCCCATAGTCCCATAGTCCTGCACCTGATCCCCCCGCAGGTAGCTTCATTCTATCACACCACATTCTCGCATCGTACAGGCGGAGAGCAGGACAGATATAATAAGGAGAACATTATATATATAAAAAGAACTGGGCACTTTAGGGGTGAAGCACAATGATGGACGTGTCTGTCCGGCCATTAAACCAGCCTCAGTATCTAAGCACTGAAAACTCATGGCTTAAAGAAGCATGTTCACAAAATTTTTTAGCTGCCTCCCTGCTGCACGCTGACGTGTATGCTCACCACTGGTGATCAGTGTCCCGCAGCGCGGCCTCATTCTGGTCCTGCAGCACCGCTCCTGTGATCCCTCTTCTGTCTCTGCTGATTGAACGCTGTAAGCCAATGCATTCTCTATGGGAGTGTGAGACTTCCGGTGTTCAATCACCGGAGACAGAAGAGGGGTCACAGGAGAGGGTCACGTGATTGTGCGCCAAATTTGAACAGCACTCTGAACAGTTCCTGACATGGACAGAGGTGGCAGCAGAGAGCACTGTGCCAGACTGGGCAGAATACACCACTTCCTGCAGGACATACAGCAGCTGATGAGTAGTGGAAGACTGGAGATTTTTAAACAGAAGTAAATTACAAATTTCTGGCACTTTCCGGCACCAGTTGATTTGAAAAAAAAAACATTTTTTCGTGGACATCCCCTTTAAACTCTATCTGCTCTTCTTTCTAAGAACAAGATGAACAAGAACTAAAATGACCTTCTCAGGTAATGGTTTGAAGTCTCGAGCTGTAAATGTACAAATATCACAATGCGTCTGTGGAGCCAAAGCAATTCCACCAAGCGGCTCCAAAGCATGATCCCTGTCCACTCCAATTCATTGATGCCCTGAAATGTAACAATTTGTATTCCGGGGATTTCCGGAACATTCACCAGTAGAGTTTGGCTGATAGGAAACTTCTTCAGGACGTTAGCAGGAGATTTATTCTTGTTTGTTAGGGCCAGCGGTTTCGGGACAGGCCAGTTAATAAAGTCAAGCCCCACCAGTATTCCTGTATGGCTTTCAAGAAAAGATTCCCTGTAGGGAGTGAGGAGAGGTTCAGATGTTTCCTCCACACCCATCTAATCTGCAGCAAGAAACCCTTCTGAGATGCCAACAGAGGGATCCATTACATAGGGCACGGAGAATGACTCACGGCTGGTGAATGGAGGGCTCTCACATCCTTATCTGCCTTAGACATCATACTCCGACCCTGATTTAATGGATTATTAGAGGCCACCGCAATGGGACGCATATACAGAAAGTTCCAGAACGTTCCACTGCTGAAACCTGCTCCATTAGTCATTTCTTCATGTCATGACAGAAAATTGTAGACATCAATGGTTGACATCTACAGTCCGAAACCAGCAGCCAATCAGCAAGCTTGTAGGTGTCCGCGTCGCCATGGCCATCCCAGCCATGCCCCGCATCCCACCGCCATTCTGCCACTGGTTACTGTATGGAGTCAGGCAGAGATAGGTAGGTTGCAAAACTTTACTAACCACTCTGTCATCTGTGGTCATCTGTGCTGAGGGGCTGGAGGGGGTGAAGGTCCACAGATTCTGACCTCTATTCACACCAGGGAAAGGTTGCTGGATAGAAAGGTCAAAACAAGTGATTTAAAACAGTGGGATTGTCTGGGCTGAGGAGCGGGTGGCTGTCAGAACGTCATTAAGAGGGTACTCCAGCTAAAAGCTTTTTCTTTCAAATGAACTGGTGTCATAAAATTATGTAGATTCGTAATTTATTCGTACATACTTATCAGCTGCTGTATGTCTTGCAGGAAGTGGTGTATTCTCTCCAGCCTGACACAGTGTTCTCTGCTGCCACCTCTGCCTATCCGCAGCCAAAGTGGGCAAAATGACATTGCTAGAAATAGACCAGGCGTGGTCCCGGTGGCTGATTAAAGGGATTATTCAGTGCTACAAAAACATGGCCACTTTCTTTCAGAGACAGTCCTACTCTTGTCTCCAGTTCAGGTGCGATTTGCAATTAAGCTCCATTCACTTCAATAGAACTGAGCAGCAAAACCCTGCCCAAGCTAGAGATACAAGAGTGGGGCTGTCTCTGGAAGAAAGTGGCCATGTTTTTGTAGCGTTGGATAACCCCTTTAAAGGAGCCTATGTGCAAATCTGTAGTGTTGGCTATTGCCTTCTCCTCAGCTTCTACTTTCCACTTTTTTGGGCCCAAAGTTTGGGTCCCCATTGACCTTAATAGGGTTCTGGTCTAATGTCTGGGTAATTGTCCGTGTCATCGAGTATGAAAAAAAAATGGTCGAACCAGAATATCCAAGGTCCGCTCATCACTAAATACAAGCCGTCTGTACATACCGTTCATGCATCCATGGTCCATGCTGGACTATAACATGGGCAAAAGGGGCATATACCGGGGTCTCCACCACCCCATGTCCATTTCCTGTTCAATAATTTTTATTGAACATTTTTTAAGTAATATAGATATTACAAACCTAGAAATATGTGATAAAATTCACGTTATTAGGTATAACAAGTATTCTGAGATCATCTGAGATATAACATAAAAAGAAACATGTCCCAATATTAGGACTAGAAACAGAGATTAAAAAAAAAGTTCAACTAGTTATCCGGCAAAGTCCATAGTTGACCACTTGCGTCCATTCTACTCAATCCAATGTGGAAAGATGAAGTAATTCCATCTTCATCCCTACAGGATCAAGGGGATGGTTGTGCATGTTTACATGGGCGATGTGGGGAGTAGTACAGGGTCCCCAGGTTTTGGGCAGTAGAAGCAATAACAATTATTTGGTTACTATTATGCCAGAATATCTGGTTCTGCCATAATATTCCTGTTCAGAACATCATTGGTTAGGCAACCTGGTGACTAAGAAGAGCGCCCCTCTCTGGAGGTACAAGGAAAGTAATACCATGTGATACTTAGTTTGTCCTGTGGGGGCACTATTGGAGCTGATCTCTGAAGATCCTAGTAGCCAGGTGACCTGGAATTAGCACCTTATTGTCCACAGCAGATGGATCCCTACACCCTCTTTTTGGGGGATATTACGTGTTAAACACAACTCGGAATAATCGCATTCCATCACGTTTAAACTTTGCTAAATCATTTACAAGGAAACAATAAGTCCGTCCGGAAACGGCAGCGCTGATGAAGTGAAGTCCCAATGTGCCGCTGATATACGTCCCCTTTCCTAGAAACGGAATCCTTGTGAGGCTTTTGTGGATGAAGGTTGTGCTGTCGGCACGCGGCGAGATTTATGATGTGATTCGCTGATGGCGCAACCTCCGAAGCTTCACTTATTTATCAGCATTTCCCTAAACAAAGACGTCCAGAGACCTGGAAAGTCTTTCTCAGCTTTGTTTCCCATCGTCACCATTATTACGATCTCTATCTGCTAAGGCTGAAAACATGTACAGAGACCCAATGCTCGTCATAGCTGAGGGTCTGTTACAATAGGATCCATTCTAGATAAACCTCTGGGAACTGAACACAAAACACAAGGATCACGACCTCTGTAACCTGTCATAGATCCCAGCCATGTCCTCAGAGGGGTGAAAGAGGTAAGAGGGAGGAGAGGGTTAGAGGGAGGAGAGGGTGAGAGGGAAGAGAGGGGTTAGAGGGAAGAGAGGGGTTAGAGGGGTGGTCTATGACTCATCCTGAATTGCTAAATTCTAAGAATTCTTCACCTTGTACGATCTCTACTTGTTATAAGGGTAACTTGATAATAAGCTGGATAATGGTCTTCAGGGTCACCCAACGATCAGCTGTGGTCTGTAAGGAAACCTGGTAACAACTGTTCAGTCTCCCTGTAGTGCCACCATAGGGAAATAAAGCATTACACAGTATGATTTTGCTTTCATGTGCTGTCTGTGAATAAGGGAGACCATTTCCCACCAATTATTTGAAAATCTCCTTTTATAATATAATGATAATCATCTGAATCTGTGTGACCAGCCATGTTTCTCTTTAGAGATCTGGATCTATCTGACCGGCCATGTTTCTCTTTAGAGATCTGGATCCATCTGACCGGCCATGTTTCTCTTTAGAGATCTGGATCCATCTGACCGGCCATGTTTCTCTTTAGAGATCTGGATCCATCTGACCGGCCATGTTTCTCTTTAGAGATCTGGATCCATCTGACCGGCCATGTTTCTCCACAGAGATTTGGATCCATCTGACCGGCCATATTTTTCATAGATATCTGGATTCATCTGGCCGGCCATGTATCTCCAAAGAGATCTAGATCCCTTTTACCGGCCATGTTTCTCCACAGACATCTGGAACGATCTGACTGGCCATGTTTCTCCACAGAGATCTGGATTAGTCTGACCGGCCATGTTTCTCTTCAAGGATCTGGACCCCTTTTACCGGCCATGTTTCTCCACAGAGATCTGGATGCATCTGACTGTCCATGTTTCTGTATAGAGATCTGGATTCCTTTTACCAGCCATGTTTATCCACAGAGATCTGGCTCTATCTGACTGGCTATGTATCTCCACAGAGATCTGGATCAATAATACCAAGCCATGTTTTCCCACAGAGATCTGGATCGATCTGATCGGCCAAATTTCTCTACAAACATCTGGATACATCTGACCAGCCATGTATCTCCAAAGAGATCTAGATCTATGTTACCGGGCCATGTTTCTCCACAGAGATCTGGAACATATAACAGATCTGGATCCATCTGACCAGCCATGTTTAAATAATAATAATAATAATTTTTATTTATATAGCGCCAACAGATTCCGCAGCACTTTACAATTCTGGAGGTACATACATAGACAAAAAATCGACATTACAGAGATACATATAATTATCCATACATTAGGAGTGAGGTCCCTGCTCGCATGCATGAGCTTACAGACTATCAGGAGGGGGTGCGAGACAAAATGGCAGAGGGGCAAAGTGCATCCAACAAAGAACTAGATCCATCTGAATGGCTTTAGAAAGGCTTCTGGATAGGAGTTGTATTGTTGCTGCCTTTTTGGAATGTTTTTGCCACAATAAAAATCCTTACTGGATCCTCTACATGGGAGGACTGCAATCATACTGCTGACAACCCAGTCCAGTTTCTTTGGCTGTGCTACTCTATTTATCTATCTATCACCTCCAGCCATATTTTCTGGTGGATTTGACACTTTCTTTATACTTTTCTATGGGTCTTTATTACGGATGGTCCGAACCGAGTTCAGTTCGGGTTTGTGCGAACCCAAACTCTCGGTAATGATTCCCGTTGTCTGCCCGCTCCGTGGAGAGGGTGGATACAGCGGGAGGACCGCCTGGAAAACTGGGATACAGCCTATGGCTATGGCTGTATCCCAGTTTTCCAGGCGGTCCTCCCGCTGTATCCACCCGCTCCACGGAGCGGGCAGACAGTGGGAATCTGATGCCGAGCGTTCGGGTTCATACGAACCCGAACCTCGGCAGGTTTGGACCATCCCTAGTCTTTATTCCATTTTTTCGGTATAAATCTCATGCAGCGGCTCCAGATGACGTTCCCTGGTGGGATGAATTCTTGATCTCTGTGCTGGGTCTGAGAAGCAGAATGATGACTCACTGGAGACTCGGAGCCAAATCTGACTTTTTCGTGTCATTCCTAATCATTCAATTTTGTTTTCAAGAAACAGAAGAAAAGAGTAATGTGGGTCTGAGTGCAGATGGTGAGTGAGGAGCTGAGGTTTTCGGCAGTAGTGCCCTCATAACAAGGCCGTGTTCCTGTACCAATTCCAGACTTCGGCATCATAAGTGCACGGCGGACCCCCTTCTATGAGCCCGGAGCCCCCTTACATGCAGGATCCCAGTCCATTTACATGAAAGCCCATATGTTATACCACATTTGCTGAGCAGTGGGCACTGCAGGGGACATAAGCATCTGAGTACAATCCATTTACATGACTATTATTAAAGGGAAAATCTTGCAGCAGACTGCTGACCCTGTATATAGCTGTGAGGTCAGAAGACACATGGGACCTCCCATATATCTGTCTGTGCTTCCAGAGTGCTAACCCTGTATATAGTATCGAGGTCAGGAGACACATGGAACCCCTCATATATCTGTCTGTGCTTCCAGACTGCTGACCCTGTATATAGCTGTGAGGTCAGGAGACACATGGGACCCCTCATATATCTGTCTGTGCTTCCAGACTGCTAACCCTGTATATAGCTGTGAGGTCAGGAGACACATGGGACCCCTCATATATCTGTCTGTGTTTCCAGACTGCTGACCCTGTATATAGCTGTGAGGTCAGGAGACACATGGGACCCCTCATATATCTGTCTGTGCTTCCAGACTGCTGACCCTGTATATAGCTGTAGAGCACATCGGCAAGAAAACACAGTTTCTCAAATTCCTAACAATACTTGGACATTGGAAAACCTATTCCTATTGGTGGAGAAGAGCCAGAGTAGACTTGGTTGCTGTTTGGCTGACTGACATGAGGAGACATGTGACAAGGTCCTGTTAGATCGGGCAAAAGGAGTAACTTACAGCTTAATTTCAAAGCTATGATAGGCTGATCTGGGAACAACCTTGGACAGACCGCCCTACTCCAACAGGTGGCAGACGGAATACAGAAGAATCATGTACACACTTAACACTTTGTAGTGTTACAGCCTATGCTTCCAGTTTCCAGTATCTGGAAACCTGAGGAAAAGAGCACAGTAAATGCAGTACATATCCTTCATCACACAGGACCCTGTGGACACTGAATAAAGAGGAGGATGGCGCCGAGCTACATAGAGGGGGACATTTATCACCAACATCATCAGCAGCAGCCACACCATCATCACCACCATCTTCTCAATCACATCATCGTCACCACCACCACCATCATCATCACTATTATCACCACCATCACCACTATTATCACCACCACCATCATCACTATCACAACCACCACCACCAGCCACGTCATCGTCACCACCACCACCATCACTATCACCACCACCACCAGCCACGTCATCGTCACCACCACCACCATCATCACTATTATCACCACCATCACCACTAATATCACCACCACCATCATCACTATCACCACCACCACCATCACTATTATCACCACCACCACCACCAGCCACGTCATCATCACCACCACCATCATCACTATTATCACCACCATCACCACTATTATCACCACCACCATCACTATCACCACCAACACCATCACTATTATCACCACCACCAGCCACGTCATCATCACCACCACCATCATCACTATTATCACCACCATCATCCCTATTATCACCACCATCACCACTATTATCACCACCACATTATCACCACCACCACCAGCCATGTCATCGTCACCACCACCATCATCACTATTATCCCCACCACCACCATCATCAGCCACACCATCATCACCACCATCTTCTCAATCACATCCTCGTCATCACCACCACCACCATCAGCCACACCATTATCACCACCATCTTCTCAATCACATCATCATCACCACCACCATCACTATTATCGCCACCACTACCACCACCATCATGACCTTTACATCATCGTCCACCATAACCACCATTACCATTACAAACACATCATCGTCCACCATAACCACCATTACCATTACAAACACATCATCGTCCACCATAACCACCACCAATAACACCACAACCATTACTACCACCACCATCATATCATCATCCACCAGAACCAAACCAAAACAGTGACAAAAACAAAGCATCACTATTTGTTTTCTGTGGATGGAAATAGCGGAGATTTGTTTTTCACCGCCCCTTGTTATGCTGCCGGCGCGCTTGTTTGGAGGCTTAAACTTCAGAAATGGTCCAAGCAAGACGCCCCCCTCCCCCATCTCCGCCTCCCTAAGCCCTTTATTACAGTTAACAGCACATTATATGATGTTACTATGGTAAACTGCAGGTTTTATATTTAGAAATAAAGAAATATTCCATCTGTTCCCCTAACAGATAAACAAGAAGGAAGCCACGTGCCGGTCATCTCCAGCCGCTGCCAGAGCCGAACATCCAGCGAGAGACGCTTCCTATCTGATGGATCCGAGACTTATCCACAAAACTGCAATATTCTTCCCTAATAAACAGCAACTACAGTCACATAAATCTACCCACACCCAGACTATATTTTGTATATCACCAACCGATTCCGCACCACTTAAAGAGTCACAGTCGTTAATTTTTTTTTGCAGAAATCAATAGTCCAGGCGATGATATGTGATTATCTGCATTTAAAAAGTCTTTTTCCCAGGCCCCCCCCTCCTTTCTTTCATCCACTGCTCAGAATCAGGAAATCTCAACTGTTTTTTCATCAGTTGGATCCTGTCTGTGCTATGGAGAGGGGAGGGGGGAGGAGCGAGAATAGCCGGCAGCTGAGAGCCGAGAACAAAGGGTAACACAGCGGGGGAGCTATTCAGAGCCCTATTCAGAGGTCAGAGAGGTCAGTGGTGACTGCAGAGGAGATGATGTGAATGTCAATTAACACTTTGTTGTCCTGTTTTGGTGCCTCTACTTTCTCTCTCCATAGGAGAACAATGAAGATGGGGGGAGAACTTCAAACTGCTTTTTGATGATAAAAATGAATTTTTCAGCTAATAAACCCAATTACAAAGTTTCTTAAAATCGTCTGTACTATTAATTAACGACAGTGACACTTTAAAATAGTTTGTCAATTTGGATCCTTCTACAGAACAGCATCTTATATATTCTTATACATAGGGGGCAGTATTGTAGTAGTTATATAGGGAGCAGTATTATAGTAGTTATATCCCTGTATACAGGAGCAGTATTATAGTAGTTATATTCCTGTATATAGTAGCAGTATTATAGTAGTTATATCCCTGTATATAGGGGGCAGTATTATAGTGGTTATATCCCTGTATACAGGAGCAGTAGTATAGTAGTTATATTCCTGTATATAGGGGGCAGTATTATAGTGTTTATATCCCTGTATATAGGAGCAGTATTATAGTGTTTATATCCCTGTATACAGGAGCAGTATTATAGTAGTATATTCCTGTATATAGGAGCAGTATTATAGTAGTATATTTTTGTATATAGGAGCAGTATTATAGTAGTTATATCCCTGTATACAGGAGCAGTATTATAGTAGTTATATTCCTGTATATAGGAGCAGTATTATAGTAGTTATATTCCTGTATATAGGGAGCAATATTATAGTAGTTATATTCCTGTATATAGGAGCAGTATTATAGTAGTTATATCCCTGTATATAGGAGCAGTATTATAGTAGTATATTCCTGTATATAGGGGGCAGTATTATAGTAGTTATATCCCTGTATATAGGAGCAGTATTATAGTAGTTATATCCCTGTATATAGGAGCAGTATTATAGTAGTTATATCCCTGTATATAGGAGCAGTATTATAGTAGTTATATTCCTGTATATAGGGAGCAGTATTATAGTAGTTATATCCCTGTATATAGGAGCAGTATTATAGTAGTATATCCCTGTATATAGGAGCAGTATTATAGTAGTATATTCCTGTATATAGGGGGCAGTATTATAGTAGTTATATCCCTGTATATAGGAGCAGTATTATAGTAGTTATATCCCTGTATATAGGAGCAGTATTATAGTAGTTATATCCCTGTATATAGGAGCAGTATTATAGTAGTTATATTCCTGTATATAGGGAGCAGTATTATAGTAGTTATATCCCTGTATATAGGAGCAGTATTATAGTAGTATATCCCTGTATATAGGAGCAGTATTATAGTAGTATATTCCTCTATATAAGAGGCAGTATTATAGTAGTTATATTCCTGTATATAGGAGGCAGTATTATAGTAGTTATATCCCTGTATATAGGAGCAGTATTATAGTAGTTATATCCCTGTATATAGGAGCAGTATTATAGTAGTTATATTCCTGTATATAGGAGGCAGTATTATAGTAGTTATATCCCTGTATATAGGAGCAGTATTATAGTAGTTATATTCCTGTATATAGGGAGCAGAATTATAGTAGTTATATTCCTGTATATAGGAGCAGTATTATAGTAGTATATTCCTGTATATAGGAGCAGTATTATAGTAGTATATTCCTGTATATAGGAGCAGTATTATAGTAGTTATATCCCTGTATATAGGGGCAGTATTATAGTAGTATATTCCTGTATATAGGAGCAGTATTATAGTAGTATATTCCTGTATATAGGAGGCAGTATTATAGTAGTATATTCCTGTATATAGGACCAGTATTAGTATACAGTATATTCCGACATGTTATAGCCCTTTGCTGTTACTTCTTCCAGACTTCCACTGATAAGTGTCCCGCTATATAGGTCTCTTATGCTGTGGTGTGCCGTTCCATCTGTTACTGGAGTTGGTGAGTTGGCTGTTCTGTGTATTTTCTTTCTATCTGAGACTTTTCTGTTTTGCTCGTATAATCTCTGATGATCAGAGGAGTCGGTGCAGGACAGGTTTTATTCTTTGTTCTCTCTTACTCGTCTCTTCTGCTTTTGCCATTACTCGCTTTCCTCTTCCTTGCTGGCAGGCTAATGGCGTCTTGCAGTTACATTAGATGTCGGCTTCCCTTCCCTGTTTCCACAGCAACCAACAAGCAAAACTTTGCGGTGATCTGGTTTTGGAGGACATGGGGGCTGCAATGTGAGATGGATCCTCAGCGCCCCCATCAGGATTGGCTGGGACTGAGGCAGGTGAAGAAAGACCAACAGAAGCCGGATAGAACCAGGATTCACCCACTGACCCTGGAGAATACTAAGACCTTGATTATTCCTCTAAGTAGCAATCACTGCCTCGTCTCTTCTTCAAAGAGGTGATATCGTCCTATCCTACACCATCCCGTATCATACACCATCCCATCATACATCGTCCTATCCTACATCATCCCATCATATCATACTCTATCCCATCATACATCGTCCTATCCTACACCATCCCATCATGCATAGTCTATCCTACACTATCCCATCATACACCGTCCTATCATACACCATACATGGGTGGCGGGTGCGGGGTGCAGGGCCGATGTCCTTTTCTCCAAGATTGGGATTTGCAGTTATGGCTCCTGTGGGTGGCGGGGTGCGGTGTCCTTTTCTGCAGAATTGGGATGTTCCATTTGCAGTTATGGCTCCTGTGAGTGGCGGGGTGCGGAGTGCAGGGCCAGTGTCCTTCTCTCCAAGATTGGGATATTCCATTTGCAGTTATGGCTCCTGTGGGTGGCAGGGTGCGGTGTCCTTTTCTGCAGAATTGGGATGTTCCATTTGCAGTTATGGCTCCTGTGAGTGGCGGGGTGCGGAGTGCAGGGCCAGTGTCCTTCTCTCCAAGATTGGGATATTCCATTTGCAGTTATGGCTCCTGTGGGTGGCAGGGTGCGGTGTCCTTTTCTGCAGAATTGGGATGTTCCATTTGAGGTTATGGCTCCTGTGGGTGCGGGATGCAGGGCCGGTGTCCTTTTCTCCAGGATTGGGATGTTTCAATTGCTGTTACGGCTCCTGTGGGTGGTGAGGTGCAGGGCCAGTGTTCTTTTCTCCAGAATTGGGATGTTCCATTTGCAGTTATGGCTCCTGTGGGTGGCGGGCTGCAGTGTCCTTTTCTCCAAGATTGGGATGTTACAATTGCTGTTACGGCTCCTGTGGGTGGTGAGGTGCAGGGCCAGTGTTCTTTTCTCCAGAATTGGGATGTTCCATTTGCAGTTATGGCTCCTGTGGGTGGCGGGGTGGGGGGTGCAGGGCCAGTGTTCTTTTCTCCAGGATTGGGACTTTCCATTTACAGTTACGGCTCCTGTGGGTGGCAGGGTGCGGTGTCCCTTTCTCCAGGATTGGGATGTTCCATTTGCAGTTATGGCTCCTGTGTGGCGGGGTGCGGGGTGCAAGGCCAGTGTTCTTTTCTCCAGGATTGGAACGTTCCATTTGCAGTTATGGCTCCTGTGGGTGGCAGGGTGCGGTGTCCCTTTCTCCAGGATTGGGATGTTCCATTTGCAGTTATGGCTCCTGTGAGTGGTGGGGTGCGGGGTGCAGGGCCGGTGTCCTTTTCTCCTGGATTGGGACTTTCCATTTGCAGTTATGGCTCCTGTGTGGCGGGGTGCGGGGTGCAAGGCCAGTGTTCTTTTCTCCAGGATTGGAACGTTCCATTTGCAGTTATGGCTCCTGTGGGTGGCAGGGTGCGGTGTCCCTTTCTCCAGGATTGGGATGTTCCATTTGCAGTTATGGCTCCTGTGAGTGGTGGGGTGCGGGGTGCAGGGCCGGTGTCCTTTTCTCCAGAATTAGGATGTTCCATTTGAGGTTATGGCGCCTGTGTGTGGCGGGGTGCATGGCCGGTGTTCTTTTCTCCAGGATTGGAACGTTCCATTTGCAGTTACGGCTCCTGTGGGTGCGGGGTGCTGGGACGGTGTCCTTTTCTCCTGGATTGGGACTTTCCATTTGCAGTTATGGCTCCTGTGTGGCGGGGTGCGGGGTGCAAGGCCAGTGTTCTTTTCTCCAGGATTGGAACGTTCCATTTGCAGTTACGGCTCCTGTGGGTGGCGGGTGCGGGCCGGATAGGAGACAGCGCTGACCACATCCTGACCTTTACATCAAGCACATGACAGGGGATTCAATTATTTTGAGAAAAATCATATTTTTCCTTTCAAATTGAAAACATTCTGTCAAAACTGTTAACAGAAAAGAACAAAACGATCCATCTCCTTCATAGTGAAATACTCTGTGCGCTGTTTGTATAACGCACTTGGCCCGGACCCAAGCCGCTTATTGTGTTCACTCCTCATCTCGCTTCATCGGTGTATTGGTGAGTGCAGCATCTTCAGGGGCACCCAGTGTTGCAGGAGGGATTTATTTTCCCCCCATTGTAGTGATCGGTGGTTCCTGCGGCCAGACACCCATCACCATTCTTTGGTTTCCTCATGAGTCACTGTGTATTTTCAGTTTGCAGCAGGTGTTGGACGCTTATCTTATTTTCATGGTGGATGTTTCCTTAGTAGTTATAATAAACATCTTAAATACACAACATATTATCCCCCCCCCCCCAACACCTTCAGCCATATCGCAGATCCTTAAATAAATAACTTTATCCCCCTCATCCCTGGTCTGGGGGACATATCATAGATTTGGGGTGACAGGGCTATGGGGTCCAGGGAGATGCATCACAGAGCTCTGAGGTCCGGGGGGGGACACTTCACAGGGCTATGGGGTGTGGGTTGGGGGGGACACATCACATGGCTATAGGGTCAGGGGGGACACATCACAGGGCTGAGGGGTCCGGGGGGGGGGGGGGGGAAACAGGGCTATGGGGTCTGGAGGGACATATCACAGGGCTATGGGGTCCGGAGGTTAGAGCACTGGGTGGGGCTTAATATTAGGCTGGGTTTATTCTCGGTGCTGATGCGAGTGCTTACACACGACAGGTGTCCTTGTCCCATCATCCTCCTCTCATTTTCAGGTGATTTTTGTGGTTTTCGGCATTCTCCATCTTGGAGACGATGACTGGCACAGCCGTCTGGGCACGTGTGATCGGGGGGTTTTCCATTATGCATCTTAATAAAATGTGACAATCATGTTTTTAATTACAATTAGAAGAAAATGGAAGACAATGGTTTCCTGGAAAGATGACACCACAATAAGGAATTTCGTAACGGAACGCCAAGAAGACAGATGGTAAAAACAACGTACACGCTCAACCACCGCAATAAAACACTTATTAATAGGCGACCACAATTCCCGATGAGAAGTAGATTTTCTTTTTTTTTTTTGCATTACTAGTAATGTTTTTATATATTGGTGTCAGTGCTGTGTGCGGAGGGCGACACATTCATAGGAGGGACGACACATCCATAGGAGAGCGCTGTATGCGGAGGGCGACACATTCATAGGAGAGCGCTGTGTGCGGAGGGCGACACATTCATAGGAGAGCGCTGTGTGCGGAGGGCAACACATCCATAGGAGGGACGACACATCCATAGGAGAGCGCTGTGTGCGGAGGGCGACACATTCATAGGAGAGCGCTGTGTGCGGAGGGCGACACATCCATAGGAGGGCGCTACATCCATAGGAGGGCACTGTGTGCGGAGGGCGAAACATCCATACGAGGGCGACACATCCATAGGAGGGACGACACATCCATAGGAGGGACGACACATCCATAAGAGGGACGACACATCCATAGGAGGGCGCTGTGTGCGGAGGGTGACACATCCATAGGAGGGCGCTGTATGCGGAGGGTGACACATCCATAGGAGGGCGCTGTGTGCGGAGGGTGACACATCCATAGGAGGGCGCTGTGTGCGGAGAATGACACATCCATAGGAGGGACAACACATCCATAGGAGGGCTCTGTGTGCGGAGAGCGACACACCCATAGGAGGGCGCTCTGTGTCACATCCATAGGAGGGCGCTGTGTGTGTCACATCCATAGGAGGGCGCTGTGTGTCACATCCATAGGAGGGCGCTCTGTGTGTCACATCCATAGGGGGGCGCTCTGTGTGTCACATCCATAGGAGGGCGCTCTGTGTGTCACATCCATAGGGGGGCGCTCTGTGTCACATCCATAGGGGGGGGCGGTGTGTGTCACATCCATAGGGGGGGGGGCGCTCTGTGTCACATCCATAGGGGGGGGCGCTCTGTGTCACATCCATAGGAGGGCGCTCTGTGTGTCACATCCATAGGAGGGCGCTGTGTGTGTCACATCCATAGGAGGGCGCTCTGTGTGTCACATCCATAGGAGGGCGCTCTGTGTGTCACATCCATAGGAGGGCGCTGTGTGTGTCACATCCATAGTAGGGCGCTCTGTGTGTCACATCCATAGGGGGGCGCTCTGTGTGTCACATCCATAGGGGGGGGGCGCTCTGTGTCACATCCATAGGGGGGGGCGCTCTGTGTCACATCCATAGGGGGGGGCGCTCTGTGTCACATCCATAGGAGAGCGCTCTGTGTCACATCCATAGGGGGGCGCTCTGTGTCACATCCATAGGGGGAAGCTCTGTGTGTCACATCCATAGGGGGAAGCTCTGTGTCACATCCATAGGGGGAAGCTCTGTGTGTCACATCCATAGGGGGAAGCTCTGTGTGTCACATCCATAGGAGGGCACTGTGGGTGTCACATCCATAGGAGGGCGCTGTGTGTGTCACATCCATAGGAGGGCGCTCTGTGTGTCACATCCATAGGAGGGCGCTGTGTGTATCACATCCATAGGGGGGCGCTGTGTGTGTCACATCCATAGGAGGGCGCTCTGTGTGTCACATCCATAGGAGGGCACTGTGGGTGTCACATCCATAGGGGGGGGCGCTCTGTGTGTCACATCCATAGGGGGGGGCGCTCTGTGTGTCACATCCAAAGGAGGGCGCTGTGTGTGTCACATCCATAGGAGGGCGCTCTGTGTGTCACATCCATAGGAGGGCACTGTGGGTGTCACATCCATAGGAGGGCGCTCTGTGTGTCACATCCATAGGGGGGGGCGCTCTGTGTGTCACATCCATAGGAGGGCGCTGTGTGTGTCACATCCATAGGGGGGCGCTCTGTGTGTCACATCCATAGGGGGGGGCGCTCTGTGTCACATCCATAGGGGGGCACTCAGTGTGTCACATCCATAGGGGGGCGCTCTGTGTGTCACATCCATAGGGGGGCGCTCTGTGTCACATCCATAGGGGGGCGCTGTGTGTGTCACATCCATAGGAGGGCGCTCTGTGTGTCACATCCATAGGGGGGGGGGCGCTCTGTGTGTCACATCCATAGGAGGGCGCTGTGTGTGTCACATCCATAGGGGGGCGCTGTGTGTGTCACATCCATAGGGGGGGGGCGCTCTGTGTCACATCCATAGGAGGGCGCTCTGTGTCACATCCATAGGGGGGCGCTCTGTGTCACATCCATAGGAGGGCGCTGTGTGTCATATCCATAGGGGGGCGCTCTGTGTCACATCCATAGGGGGGCGCTCTGTGTGTCACATCCATAGGAGGGCGCTCTGTGTGTCACATCCATAGGAGGGCGCTCTGTGTGTCACATCCATAGGGGGGCGCTGTGTGTGTCACATCCATAGGAGGGCGCTGTGTGTGTCACATCCATAGGAGGGCGCTCTGTGTGTCACATCCATAGGAGGGCACTGTGGGTGTCACATCCATAGGGGGGGGCGCTCTGTGTGTCACATCCATAGGAGGGCGCTCTGTGTGTCACATCCATAGGGGGGGGCGCTCTGTGTGTCACATCCATAGGAGGGCGCTGTGTGTGTCACATCCATAGGGGGGCGCTCTGTGTGTCACATCCATAGGGGGGGGCGCTCTGTGTCACATCCATAGGAGGGCGCTCTGTGTCACATCCATAGGGGGGCGCTGTGTGTGTCACATCCATAGGAGGGCGCTCTGTGTGTCACATCCATAGGGGGGGGCGCTCTGTGTGTCACATCCATAGGAGGGCGCTGTGTGTGTCACATCCATAGGGGGGCGCTGTGTGTGTCACATCCATAGGGGGGGGCGCTCTGTGTCACATCCATAGGAGGGCGCTCTGTGTCACATCCATAGGGGGGCGCTCTGTGTCACATCCATAGGAGGGCGCTGTGTGTCATATCCATAGGGGGGCGCTCTGTGTCACATCCATAGGGGGGCGCTCTGTGTGTCACATCCATAGGAGGGCGCTCTGTGTGTCACATCCATAGGGGGGCGCTCTGTGTGTCACATCCATAGGAGGGCGCTCTGTGTGTCACATCCATAGGGGGGCGCTCTGTGTGTCACATCCATAGGGGGGCGCTCTGTGTGTCACATCAATAGGGGGGCGCTGTGTGTGTCACATCCATAGGGGGGCGCTCTGTGTGTCACATCCATAGGGGGGCGCTCTGTGTCACATCCATAGGAGGGCGCTCTGTGTGTCACATCCATAGGGGGGGCGCTCTGTGTCACATCCATAGTAGGGCGCTCTGTGTGTCACATCCATAGGAGGGCGCTGTGTGTGTCACATCCATAGGGGGGCGCTCTGTGTCACATCCATAGGGGGGCGCTCTGTGTGTCACATCCATAGGGGGGCGCTCTGTGTGTCACATCCATAGGGGGCGCTCTGTGTGTCACATCCATAGGGGGGCGCTCTGTGTCACATCCATAGGGGGGCGCTCTGTGTGTCACATCCATAGGGGGGCGCTCTGTGTGTCACATCCATAGGGGGGCGCTCTGTGTCACATCCATAGGGGGGCGCTCTGTGTCACATCCATAGGGGGCGCTCTGTGTCACATCCATAGGGGGGCGCTCTGTGTCACATCCATAGGGGGGCACTCAGTGTGTCACATCCATAGGGGGGCGCTCTGTGTGTCACATCCATAGGGGGCGCTCTGTGTGTCACATCCATAGGGGGGCGCTGTGTGTGTCACATCCATAGGGGGGCGCTCTGTGTCACATCCATAGGGGGGCGCTCTGTGTCACATCCATAGGGGGGCGCTCTGTGTCACATCCATAGGGGGGCGCTCTGTGTGTCACATCCATAGGGGGCGCTCTGTGTCACATCCATAGGGGGGCGCTCTGTGTCACATCCATAGGGGGGCGCTCTGTGTGTCACATCCATAGGGGGCGCTCTGTGTCACATCCATAGGGGGGCGCTCTGTGTCACATCCATAGGGGGGCGCTGTGTGTGTCACATCCATAGGAGGGCGCTCTGTGTGTCACATCCATAGGGGGGCGCTCTGTGTCACATCCATAGGGGGGCGCTCTGTGTCACATCCATAGGGGGGCGCTGTGTGTGTCACATCCCCTTTGGTCGCTAATTAAAGGTGCCTTTTGACAAACTATGTCTCATCTGACGCCCAGGGCTCTGCTGCATCTGTCAGTATATGTAACACTCATGTATGATCTTTGGCCGTGACCTCTTATCCTCCTCGGACGTGTTTATTTTAGTTGTCCCTGGTTACGGCGCTGAGATACTTTCTAGACACAATTGTATCCAAAGCAGTGAGCACAGCCGCCCCGCGCCGTGTCCAAGGAAAACAGCATAAACCGCCCCGCCAGACAACTTCACCCGTCCATAAAGATATCATGGAGGAAAAGCCAGGAAGAAGAAGGGAAATATCTCAGGGCGGCACAATGCAGAGAGGAGATGGGAGCACAGGGAGGCATAGCTGGGGGGCCCTGCTGCTGGTCCATGGCCGTCTCCCCTGTTTTTTTTTGTGGACTTTTCCTGCACCGCATACACCCCTCCCGTGTTGGTTCATGCTGTCCCTCCCCCTTGGTGACCTAGGTCCGGTTCCAGCCAATGGGTGCTGCATTGTTCCCCCCGCCATATCTGCATGTTATATATACCCCCTCCATATCTGCATGTTATATGTACCCCCGCCATATCTGCATGTTATATGTACCCCCGCCATATCTGCATGTTATATATACCCCCGCCATATCTGCATGTTATATGTACCCCCGCCATATCTGCATGTTATATATACCCCCTCCATATCTGCATGTTATATATACCCCCTCCATATCTGCATGTTATATATACCCCCTCCATATCTGCATGTTATATATACCCCGCCATATCTGCATGTTACATGTACCCCCGCCATATCTGCATGTTATATATACCCCCTCCATATCTGCATGTTATATATACCCCCTCCATATCTGCATGTTATATATACCCCCGCCATATCTGCATGTTATATATACCTCCGCCATATCTGCATGTTATATATACCTCCGCCATATCTGCATGTTATATATACCCCCGCCATATCTGCATGTTATATATACCTCCGCCATATCTGCATGTTATATATACCTCCGCCATATCTGCATGTTATATATACCCCCGCTATACCTGCATGTTATATATACCCCCGCCATATCTGCATGTTATATATACCTCCGCCATATCTGCATGTTATATATACCTCCGCCATATCTGCATGTTATATATACCCCCGCTATATCTGCATGTTATATATACCCCCGCCATATTTGCATGTTATATATACCCCCGCCATACCTGCATGTTATATATACCCCCGCCATACCTGCATGTTATATATACCCCCTCCATATCTGCATGTTATATATACCCCCTCCATATCTGCATGTTATATATACCCCCGCCATATCTGCATGTTATATATACCCCCCCATATCTGCATGTTATATATACCTCCGCCATATCTGCATGTTATATGTACCCCTGCCATATCTGCATGTTATATATACCTCCGCCATATCTGCATGTTACATGTACCCCCGCCATATCTGCATGTTGTATATACCCCTGCCATATCTGCATGTTATATATACCCCCGCCATATCTGCATGTTATATATACCCCCTCCATATCTGCATGTTATATGTACCCCTGCCATATCTGCATGTTATATATACCCCTGCCATATCTGCATGTTATATATACCCCCGCCATACCTGCATGTTATATATACCCCCGCTATATCTGCATGTTATATATACCCCCGCTATATCTACATGTTATTTATAACCCCCCTGCGGTAGCTTGGCCTTGTCCATCTGGAGTGTGGCCCAGACTACAGCAGAGACACGGCTCAGATAATATGTTACTGTCAGGACCTATAGGTTATCTATAGGTGGAATCTGTCATGTTCTGTGCTGGTGATCTGTACATTATACTACTGTCCACTATGGGGGCTGTATGACACACCTGGGGATGTAGCCTCCCTGGGTGGTGGTGATGAGGGTGCCTGTTTGCCGTGTCTCCATGTCCTCCTCAGGTCCTGCCAGGTGCATTGGTGAAGGGCCTGATTCCAGGTAGCCAGCTCGCTTAGGAGCCCCTGCACCAAATTTTCCTTGAGGCTGCGTTCACTTTCATACAGGGGCGGAAGCACAGGAGAGAAGACGCAGCTCCCTATTGGAAGAAGCACAGGGGCAGAGACGCAGCTCCTTATTGGCGGAAACACAGGGGAAGAGATGCAGCTCCCTATTGGCTGAAACACAGGAGAGGAGACGCAGCTCCTTATTGGCAGAAGCACAGGAGAAGAGACACAGCTCCATATTGGCAGAAGCACAGGGGAAGAGACACAGCTCCCTATTGGCTGAAACACAGGAGAAGAGACGCAGCTCCTTATTGGCAGAAGCACAGGAGAGGAGACGCAGCTCCATATTGGCAGAAGCACAGGGGAAGAGACACAGCTCCCTATTGGCAGAAGCACAGGGGAAGAGACGCAGCTCCCTATTGGCAGAAGCACAGGGGAAGAGACGCAGCTCCCTATTGGCTGAAGCACAGGAGAGGAGACGCAGCTCCCTATTGGCAGAAGCACAGGAGAAGAGACACAGCTCCATATTGGCAGAAGCACAGGGGAAGAGACGCAGCTCCCTATTGGCAGAAGCACAGGAGAAGAGACACAGCTCCATATTGGCAGAAGCACAGGGGAAGAGACGCAGCTCCCTATTGGCAGAAGCACAGGGGAAGAGACGCAGCTCCCTATTGGCTGAAGCACAGGAGAGGAGACGCAGCTCCCTATTGGCAGAAGCACAGGGGAAGAGACGCAGCTCCCTATTGGCTGAAGCACAGGAGAGGAGACGCAGCTCCCTATTGGCAGAAGCACAGGGGAAGAGACACAGCTCCCTACTGGCAGAAGCACAGGGGCAGAGACGAGAAGAGACGCAGCTCCCCATTGGCAGAAGCACAGGGGCAGAGACACAGCTCCTTATTGGTGGAAACACAGGAAGAGACGCAGCTCACTATTGGTGGAAACACAGGGGCAGAGACGCAGCTCCCTATTGGTGGAAACACAGGGGCAGAGACGCAGCTCCCTATTGGTGGAAACACAGGGGCAGAGACGCAGCTCACTATTGGTGGAAACACAGGGGCAGAGACGCAGCTCCCTATTGGCAGAAGCACAGGGGAAGAGACGCAGCTCCCTATTGGCGAAAACACAGGGGCAGAGACACAGCTCCATATCGGTGTTAACCACACTTTTCTGGATTGTTTTTTGATGCAATTTTCACTGCGATCTTGCCCCAAAAGTGATTTTTAATGCCTTGAACAGGCAAAAGCCACTTCTCCCATTGAAATCAATGGGACATAGAAAGCACATTTAAAAAGCAAAGAGCCCCAACAGTCCCACTATTGTAGCTACATTCGTTTAGCTATTTACTGCGGTTCATTGAAGGTTCAACTCAAGCAAAGCCAAAGTTTTCAGCAAAGTTCAGTGAGCCTGCCCAACAGGACTTTTGCAATTTTGCTCAACTCTATCTTGATTTTTCAGCTATTGTGTAATGTACAGGGAAAAGCGGAACTTCCGAATTCTGAGCAGAAATCAGAATTTATTGCCGCGTTGGGCCGGAGACCACATTTACTTGTAAGAATTAATAATTCTTAGAAATTACATTGGTAAACAGCAATTCTGCGCTGACAGAACTTACAGCCGCGACAACATTTCCTGGAAAAACACAGATTCCGTCTTTCAGCAGAAAATCTTAATTATGTTTTCATCTAACGAGAATTTAATTAATAAAAGAAAAAAAAATGACTCAAATTGTAAAATGCTGAAAATGAAATTTTATCAGTCACAAGAGGCTCGTTCTCCAATGTCCCCAGCCTGCGCGCCTCCAGCTAAAACTACAACTCCCAGCATGCCCCAGACAGCTGCAGGTCGAAAGTCAAGTGATCAAGTCAATCTCTCCCAGATCCGTATTTTGTTGTAGCTGAAAAATAGCAAAGCATAGAGAGATTCCCTGCAGTGCCCCCACAGGGAGAATGAAGAACTGCACCATGTCCATTCAAATCAATAGGCTGCCTGTATAATGCAGGATGGGATGGGTCCTCCAGAGAAAGAGACCAGCCAGCCATGAGATAGGAGAGGATACATGAGGGAAGATGCCGGCTATGAGATACAGGAACATATAGAAGAGGATATATGAGGGGAGATGCCAGCCAGGAGATAAAGGAACATATAGAAGAGGATATACTGTATATGAGGAGATGCTGCGATACAGGAACATATAGCAGAGGATATATGGGGGGAGATGCCGGCCAGGAGATAGAGGAACATATAGGAGAGGATATATGAGGGGAGATGCCGGCCAGGAGATACAGGAACATATAGAAGAGGATATATGAGGGGAGATGCCGGCCAGGAGATACAGGAACATATAGAAGAGGATATATGAGGGGAGATGCCGGCCAGGAGATACAGGAACATATAGAAGAGGATATATGGGGGGAGATGCCGGCCAGGAGATACAGGAACATATAGAAGAGGATATATGAGGGGAGATGCCGGCCAGGAGATAGAGGAACATATAGAAGAGGATATATGGGGGGAGATGCCGTGATACAGAAACATATAGAAGAGGATATATGGGGGGAGATGCCGGCCAGGAGATACAGGAACATATAGAAGAGGATATATGGGGGGAGATGCCGTGATACAGGAACATATAGAAGAGGATATATGAGGGGAGATGCCGTGATACAGGAACATATAGAAGAGGATATATGGGGGGAGATGCCGGCCAGGAGATACAGGAACATATAGAAGAGGATATATGAGGGGAGATGCCGTGATACAGGAACATATAGAAGAGGATATATGAGGGGAGATGCCGTGATACAGGAACATATAGAAGAGGATATATGGGGGGAGATACAGGAACATATAGGAGAGGATATATGGGGGGAGATGCTGCGATATAGGAACATATAGAAGAGGATATATGAGGGGAGATGCCGTGATACAGGAACATATAGAAGAGGATATATGAGGGGAGATGCCGGCAAGGAGATACAGGAACATATAGGAAAGGATATATGAGGGTTGCAGTGTTCCCTATAAGCTGCGCGGCCGCCCGCTTAGCGGCTCAAAACTTTGTTAAGTAAGTGGCAATGGGTACTATGTATGCATTGCCACTCACTACAGTACAGGAGGAGGGAAATCCCTGCTCCTGTATGTACATTTGGTAGCTTACTACGTAATGTGTGTACTCCCTGCTCCTGTACAGAAGAACGCCGCATGTCCTCTCTTGCAAGCCATGCGTGATGACATCATTTCATCATGCACCACCTGTAGGAGAAGACCTGCAAGCCGCATAGACTACAGGAGGATGAGGCCGAGCAGCCTTGGAACGGAGGACAGGTAAGTGGGATTTTTTTTAAACTTTGACTTTGACCGGGGGGGGGGGGGATGCATTTAAGGGGGAGGGGGGAGAGTTATACAGGGGCAACCCAGTGGGAGGGGGGAGAGTTATATTATATTGGGGGCATCCAAGGGGGAGAGTTATACTGGGGGCATCCATGAAGGGACAGAGGTTATATAAATTAGTAGGGGCATCCTAGATGGGGGAGGGGTTAACTATAATCCTAAGGGCATCCTAGATGGGGAGTTAAAACTATACAGGGGCACAAAGGGGCTTAACTTCTATATGTGCTGGAGCAAGGAACCTGAAATGTTTCTCTCACAGATTCTGGAGAGAGGATTTGTGGCCAGAAGAAGTCTTCAAGACAACCCGGCCTGGTTTGAAAGGAACAATGAGCGACTGATCAGAGAAGATGCCCCACATGAGTCACTGGATGTAACTGCACTGATCTGATGCTGTGTAAACCAATATATTTACATTTCTAACTATTGCATCAAATCTGTAACCGATATCCATGTGAATGTACACCGACTGTTCCAGTAGAGTTAATTTGCTACCTTACATTAGACTAAGGTACCCACGTTCCTGTGTTAAGTTTTTGGTTTGCCCAAGTTTGCTTGAACATTTCTCCGGTCACTTGCCATTCCGCTCAGCAGTGGCTGAAGCTTGGAGGGAACACTGGAGGGGAGATGCCGCAATACAGGAACATATAGGAGAGTATATATGGGGGGAGATACAGGAACATATAGGAGAGGATATATGGGGGGGAGATACAGGAACATATAGGAGAGTATATATGGGGGGGGAGATACAGGAACATATAGGAGAGTATATATGGGGGAGATACAGGAACATATAGGAGAGGATATGGGGGGGGAGATACAGGAACATATAGGAGAGTATATATGGGGGGGGGAGATACAGGAACATATAGGAGAGGATATATGGGGGGGAGATACAGGAACATATAGGAGAGTATATATGGGGGGGGAGATACAGGAACATATAGGGGAGTATATATGGGGGGAGATACAGGAACATATAGGAGAGGATATATGGGGGGAGATACAGGAACATATAGGAGAGGATATATGGGGGAGATACAGGAACATATAGGAGAGGATATATGAGGGGAGATGCTGCGATATAGAAGAGAATTTATGGGGGGATATGCCAGCCATGAGATAGAGGAACATATAGGAGAGGATATATGAGGGGAGATGCCAGGCCAGGAGATACAGGAACATATAGGAGAGGATATATGGGGGGAGATGCCGGCCAGGAGATACAGGAACATATAGGAGAGGATATATGGGGGGAGATGCTGCGATACAGGAACATATAGAAGAGGATATATAGGGGGAGATGCTGCGATATAGGAACATATAGGAGAGGATATATGAGGGGAGATGCCGCGATACAGGAACATATAGCAGAGGATATATGAGGGGAGATGCCGGCCAGGAGATACAGGAACATATAGGAGAGGATATATGGGGGAGATACAGGAACATATAGAAGAGGATATATGAGGGGAGATGCCGGCCATGAGATAGAGGAACATATAGCAGAGGATATATGGGGGGAGATGCCGGCCAGGAGATACAGGAACATATAGGAGAGGATATATGAGGGGAGATGCTGCGATATAGGAACATATAGGAGAGGATATATAGGGGGAGATGCTGCGATACAGGAACATATAGAAGAGGATATATGAGGGGAGATACCGCGATACAGGAACATATAGCAGAGGATATATGAGGGGAGATGCCGGCCAGGAGATACAGGAACATATAGGAGAGGATATATGGGGGGGGAGATGCCGGCCAGGAGATACAGGAACATATAGGAGAGGATATATGGGGGGAGATGCCGGCCAGGAGATACAGGAACATATAGAAGAGGATATATGGGGGGAGATGCCGGCCAGGAGATACAGGAACATATAGCAGAGGATATATGGGGGGAGATGCCGGCCAGGAGATACAGGAACATATAGCAGAGGATATATGGGGGGAGATGCCGGCCAGGAGATACAGGAACATATAGCAGAGGATATATGGGGGGAGATGCCGGCCAGGAGATTGAGAGAAATGTAAAGTAGAGCTCCAGCTCTTCTCTGTGACTCCACCGACACCACTGTCCTCCAGTACCAAGACCAAGCAGGAGGCATTGGAGATAAACGTCCACCGGACCATCAGCTGTGCCGGTGTGATCTGCATTGTACCCAATGTGCTTTCAGCGGGGTTAGAGACACAACTAACGTTCCCTCGTTCTGATGACTCAATGAAAGGAAAACAGGTAGGAGCTCCAACAAAAAGAAGCGAAACAATGACTCCTTGTTTGGTCAAGCTTGGTTTACGTAAATGACTTCTTCGTCTCAGTCTTCCCCTGGCCCCCTCCATCATACATGCATCAGATGTATAGGAAGGTAAAAACCTCTTACTCAAACCCCCCCCCTGCCGGCCCTGATGAAGGCGCCAAAGAAGTCAGCAACCTGCCAGATGCAAGCACAGGCTGAAACAGTAACAAAGGGTCTCACATTGATTGTCTTGGCAGCGGACAATCTCTACGGCAGCTGCACGCTTATGTAATCTCACTCATTTGCATATCTGCGAAGCTCTGATGGACGATGTGCCGAAGTGAAGGGTAAATCAAGAGAGACGAAAAAAGTCCAGAGATCTACCAAAAACTTATACACTCACAAACATGCTGAATATTCTAGGGAAGGTTCCGCTACATTGATGACAGATCCGAGAGGCAAACACTATGCAGGATCTTCTCATCTCATGGTGCATTGAATATTTTGTGAATTTTTGGTAGATTGGTTTCCTACTTTATTAGACTTTTTTATTGTTCTTCTCTCCAGATTTTGTGGAGAAAACATCAACCAAATTTTAACAAAAGTATTAAAGGGGTAGTTCAGCAAATCAACCGGTCCCAGCAAGTGCCAGAGATTTTTAATTTACTTCTATTAAAAATCTCAAGTCTCCCAGTACTTATCAGCTGCTGTATGTCCTGAAGGAAGTGGTGTATTCTGTCCAGTCTGACACAGTGATCTCTGCTGCCACCTCTGTCCAGGGGCGTAACTAGAAATGGCTGGGCCCCATAGCAAACTTTTGATTGGGCCCCCCCCCCCCGACTGACCACTAAACGGTCAAGTGATGTCATAACTACATAACCGCTAGCTCTGGTCAGGAGTACTTACAGTTAAGGGGACATTTGCAAAACCAGGAGACCAGCAGGACCACCCGGTGCTGCAAATGATGACGGCTCAGGGGGGCCCAGTGTATTGCAGGAGCAGGCCATGGGGCCCCCTGATGCGGCGGGCCCCATAGCAGCCGCTATGGCTGCTATAGTGGTAGTTACGCCCCTGGCTCTGTCCATATCAGGAACTGTCCAGAGCAGTATCAAATCTCCATAGAAAACCTCTTCTGCTTTCCAGACTGGAAAGAATAAACCACTTCCTGTAGGACATACAGCAACTGATAAGTGCTGGAAGACTGGAGATTTTTAATAGAAGTAAAATACAAATCTTTGACACTTTCTGGCAATAGCTGATTTAGAAGAAAAACATGTGTATAAAATATATGAGTGGTTCATAATCTCACAATCTTCAGAGATTTCACATCTTTTCATAGTGTGAATGTGAATGTAAAATAACAGGAAAATAACACTTAAAGCGACTCTGTACCCACAATCTGACCCCCCAAACCACTTGTGCCTTCGGATAGCTGCCTTTAATCCAAGATCTGTCCTGGGGTCCGTTCGGAAGGTGATGAAGCTATTGTGCTAAAAAACAACTTTTAAACTGGCAGCCCTGTGCCCTACGGGAGTATCTGTGCCCTAACTTTGCAACACCCCTCCGTCCCTCCTCCCCACCCTTTTCATCATTAGGAATGACACTGGAACATTTTCTCCATGCTGAACATTTGCACAGGTGTTTTAACAATCCAGCCCATGTGTCGGGCTGACACAGGTGGGGAATAGGAGGCAATCTGCCTGGAGCATTCCTAATGATGAGGAGGGCGGGGAGGAGGGACGGAGAGGTTGTGCCAGCCTAATGCATACACAATCTAGGACACTCCCATAGGGCACAGGGCTGCCAGTTTAAAAGTTGTTTTTAGCACAACAACTGCATCACCTGCCATACGGACCACAGGACAGATCATGGATTAAAAGCAGCTATCCGAGGGTACAAGTGGTTTGGGGGGGGGGGGTCAGATTGTGGGAATAAAGTCACTTTAAAAATGACACAAAAGTTGCGAAACATCCATTAAAAATTTTGAAGAATATTTAGGATTTCCCATTGAATAGTCCAGCCAAGCACCCAACCCGATGTAGTAACGTCAAAACTATTGATGGAATCTGACAATGGGCTAAAAGCACAAATACCAATGGTATCGATACCATCTGTGCTGCCCCGCTGTCTTCTTGTGGCCCTCTAGTCCCGTTCTGTCATCTTCTCAAGTGAAGGCCTGGTTAGCCAATAACAGGCTCACTGGGAAGGGACAGTGCCGCGGCCTGTGATTGGCTGAGCAAGCTGTCACTCTAGAGAAAAGTGTAACAGCCCGCTCAGCCAATCACAGGCCTTGGTGCTGTCCCATGATTGGCTTCTCCAGACTGGAGAAGAAGGACCCCAGGGGAGAGCGGTCCTGTAAGTATAATGAGCGGCTTATTTAAGTTTGGTTCAGCACAAACCTGAACTTTAAATTAAAGTTCTGCAAAGCTGCCGATCCAAACTTTTGACAAGTTAGCTCAACTCCACCCCCCCCCTGGTGGTAATCAGCTACTTCTATTTCTTTCTTTGGATCCAATAGATATAATGGATTGACATCTTTTCACCAGGCTTTGCAGCAGTCTCATCCCCAGCCATGGAGGTAGATGCACCAGAACTCCACCTTACTTTTAACTTCTTCTTCTTCCCAGGCGATCTTGCTGCTCTAAGCATTTTCCCATTTTCTCCAGTGTTTCACAACTTCATATATTATTTCATCTCTAATCAAGAGAGACATAGAGCCCCAGCGAGGTGACTCAGAACCTACTTGGCCGGGAGCTCGGAAAACTGTTACTTAGTTCGCTCAGCGAGAATGTTCAGGATCGGCTCCAAGCTGGACCATGAAAGTGAGTTCTGCTGCACAAGGACGAAAGAGCTGGTCAGGAATAGAGGGAATCTCCACCCTGTGCCCTCTGACCCTCATTTTCCCAAGAAATGAATCAGAATTGTTGCTTTCATCTAGCTGCCATCTTAAAGAATCGGGCACCAGACCAGGGTGGAATTATTAAGTCTCCTTAGAAGCTTTTCCTTCATTGTTTTTTCTTTCACATCCCTTATGTCTTGGCTATAAAAAGAGGCGCTTAGGTTTGCGTCCTGGCCTCCAGTATGTTTTTGGAGGGACTCCCAGATTTTTGGGACTTGGTCCGATACTGTAACATAAAAGCTGTAATAACTGCTCTCTGGAATGTTAATTTCTGCAGACTACACCTGCGCTAAGCCCTAAAGTGTTTAACATTCCCCCGACTCTTACATATGGTTACATGGAATACGCTGCTCTCTCTGCGCTCACCTACACACTGTGCCGTTGTTTATAGGGGTGGAAACATGCACATCTAATAAGGACATTATAAACCAGTATAGCTGGCAGGGTAACAGGCGATACAAAATGACAATGATGCACAAGCCACTGTATAGTGTCACAATGGTCCAAAGAAGGGAATGGAGAAGAGGAGAGAAAAAGCAACAACAATCTAAGCAGGGGCGGGAGAGGAATCAGCCTGACCAGGAGGGGCAAGTGTTTTGTTCACTGTCCCTTTAAGAAAACTGCTAATAGTGGATTAAGAACTGGGCTCTAAGGTACTTATGGTAGATATGATGCATGGTTGCTGTGGGTTTACTTAAAGGGGACTCCGGTCAATTAGATTAAACTAGAGGATCTATACTTACAGAAGAACTCTGCAGATTTGTCTCACAATAAACAGAGGGAGGGTCCGACATACAGCACCATCGGCACCACCTGCACCAGAGGCCTACCAAGAGAACGGTAGATGCAAGGGGGCCCTTGGGCAGAAGAGGATCCAAACCTGGACTAGAAGGATGAAGACACTTGAAACTATCCTCACAGCATGGACAGTAGTGTCTTGCTTGTTGCAGCTTTAGGAAATGCTGGAGAGTACTCAGAGGTGAGGTCTCTCTGTAGCTTGTCTGTCTCACAGGGCTCTCAGAGGTGAGGTCTCTCTGTAGCTTGTCTGTCTCACAGGGCTCTCAGAGGTGAGGTCTCTCTGTAGCTTGTCTGTCTCACAGGGCTCTCAGAGGTGAGGTCTCTCTGTAGCTTGTCTGTCTCACAGGGCTCTCAGAGGTGAGGTCTCTCTGTAGCTTGTCTGTCTCACAGGGCTCTCAGAGGTGAGGTCTCTCTGTAGCTTGTCTGTCTTCTTTTTCTGTCCTCACTATATACACATATATACTCCCCCTCACTATATACTCCCCCTCACTATATACACATATATACTCCCCCTCAGTATATACACATATATACTCCCCCTCACTATATACACATATATACTCCCCCTCACTATATACACATATATACTCCCCCTCACTATATACTCCCCCTCACTATATACACATATATACTCCCCCTCACTATATACACATATATACTCCCCCTCACTATATACACATATATACTCCCCCCTCAGTATATACACATATATACTCCCCCCTCAGTATATACATATATATATACTCCCCCCTCAGTATATACACATATATACTCCCCCTCAGTATATACATATATATATACTCCCCCTCACTATATACACATATATACTCACCCCTCAGTATATACATATATATACTCCCCCTCACTCTATACACATATATACTCCCCCCTCAGTATATACATATATATATACTCCCCCTCACTATATACACATATATACTCCCCCTCACTATATACACATATATACTCCCCCTCACTATATACACATATATACTCCCCCCTCAGTATATACACATATATACTCCCCCCTCAGTATATACATATATATATACTCCCCCTCACTATATACACATATATACTCACCCCTCAGTATATACACATATATACTCCCCCTCAGTATATACATATATATATACTCCTCCTCACTATATACACATATATACTCCCCCTCAGTATATACATATATATATACTCCCCCTCACTATATACACATATATACTCCCCCTCACTATATACACATATATACTCCCCCTCACTATATACACATATATACTCCCCCTCAGTATATACATATATATATACTCCCCCTCACTATATACACATATATACTCCCCCTCACTATATACACATATATACTCCCCCCTCAGTATATACACATATATACTCCCCCCTCAGTATATACATATATATATACTCCCCCTCACTATATACACATATATACTCACCCCTCAGTATATACACATATATACTCCCCCTCACTATATACACATATATATTCCCCCTCACTATATACACATATATACTCCCCCTCACTATATACACATATATACTCCCCCTCACTATCCCACACGTTCTATCAGCACTGACACGGTGGGGTCCTGAGCTCTTTATATCTGCAGTAATCTGTAATAGTAGTAATAATAGTGAGTAATCAGGTGTCACTACTCACATGTATCATACCGTCCTGTGCACCGATGTGGCCAAACAGGAAATGGGCTGAGCACAAGATGTGCTGTCATGTGATTGGCTGAGCACAAGATGTGCTGTCATGTGATTGGCTGAGCACAAGATAAACTGTCATGTGATTGGCTGAGCACAAGATAAACTGTCATGTGATTGGCTGAGCACAAGATAAACTGTCATGTGATTGGCTGAGCACAAGATGTGCTGTCATGTGATTGGCTGAGCACAAGATAAACTGTCATGTGATTGGCTGAGCACAAGATAAACTGTCATGTGATTGGCTGAGCACAAGATAAACTGTCATGTGATTGGCTGAGCACAAGATGTGCTGTCATGTGATTGGCTGAGCACAAGATGTGCTGTCATGTGATTGGCTGAGCACAAGATGTGCTGTCATGTGATTGACTGAGCACAAGATGAAGTGTCATGTGATTGACACACACACACACACATTCACACACATTTTACTAGAGCTGTGTTTGGTTGCTACACCGGTGTACACGGTGTGTATATATATATATAGGGCCGCTTTAAAGGGAACCTGTCACCCCCCGTGCCGGGGTGACAGGCTCCCGACCCCCCGTTAGAACCCCCTATACTTACCTGATCCCGCCGGGTCCCGCTTCTGGAGGTGGTCGGGTGACGGAGATCTCAGCCGCTGCAGCCCGGCGCGCGCTGAGAGATGAGTCCAACGCTCATAGAGAATGACGGAGCGCTGGACTCTCCTGTCATTCTCTATGAGCGTTGGACTCATCTCTCAGCGCACGCCGGGCTGCAGCGGCTTAGATCTCCGTCACCCGACCACCTCCAGAAGCGGGACCCGGCGCGATCAGGTAAGTATAGGGGGCTCTAACGGGGGGTGACAGGTTCCCTTTAACCAGAGGGCACATGGTGCACGTGCACCGGGCCCACTGGTTAAAGGGGCCCATCCTGAGCAGGGCCGGCCTTTGCTCTGTGCGACCATTGCGGTCGCACAGGGCTCCGGCCACCAGCCTGCCAGGGGGGCGCCATCGGGATGGGTAAGTTACCCATCCATGGCGCCCCCTGCAGGGCCCCCCCAGCCTGCTGCGAGCGCTCATAGGTACAGGCGGCAGCAGCGGCACTGACAGGTTGGGAGCCATTGGCTCCCTCCCTGTCAGTCATCCTTGTGGCCGCAGGCAGTGCTTTACCTGCGGTCACAAGAGGCCGCTCTCCCCTCTCGCGGTGTCGGCGCTGAGTGACGTCACTCAGCGCCGACACCGCGAGAGGGGAGAGCGGCCTCTTGTGACCGCAGGTAAAGCACTGCCTGCGGCCACAAGGGTGAGGTGAAGAGAGGAGGAACGCGCGGACCCAGGTGAGTATAAAGTGTTTATTTTTTTATTTGCTATATGGGAGGGGGAGCACAAAGGGGGGCTATATAACGGGGGGCAGCACACAGCGGGGGTCTATACTACTAGTGGTGCCTCAGGAGGGGCCTATATACTACTGGGGGGGGGCACACAGGGGGTATATATAACTGGGGGGAGCACACAGGGGGGTATATATAACGGGGAGCGCACAGGGGGGTATATATAACTCGGGTAGGGCACAGGGGGGTATATACTACTGGGGGTGCATAGGGGGTATATATAACTTGGGGAGTGCACAGGGGGGCTATATACTACTGGGGGGTGCACAGTGGGGTATATATAACTGAGGGAGTGTACAGGGGGATATATATAACTGGGGGAGCGCACTGGGGGATATATATAACTGGGGGAGCGCACAGGGGGTATATATATAACTGGGGGAGCGCACAGTGGGTATATATATTACTGGGGGAGCGCACGGGGGGTATATATAACGGGGAGCGCACGGGGGGTATATATAACTGGGGGAGTGCACAGGGGGGTATATATAACAGGGAGCACAGAGGGGGGCTATATACTACTGGGGGTGCACAGGGGGGTATATATAACGGGGGGGGCGCACAGGGGGTATATATAACTGGGGGAGCGCACGGGGGGTATATATAACTGGGGGAGTGCAGACGGGGGCTATACACAACTGGGGCGCACAGGGGATATATATACAACTGGGCGGTGTACGGGGGGTATATATAACTGGGGGTGCACAGGGGGTATATATAACTGGTATATATAACGGGGAGCGCACATGGGGGCTATATACTACTCGGGGGCGCACAGGGGATATATATATATATATAACTGGGGGATGCACAGGTTATATATATATATATATATATATATATATATATATATATAAAAATGGGGGGGGGGGGTGCACAGGGATTATATATAACTGGGAAAGCGTACTGGGGGGAGCACAGGGGATATATATACTACTGGGGGGTGCACAGGGGGACTATATACTACTGGGGGGAGCACAGGGGATATATATACTACTGGAGGGTGCACAGGGGGGTATATATACTACTGGGGGAGCACAGGGGATATATATATATATATATATAACTGGGGGATGCACAGGGGTTATATATAACTGGGAAAGCGTACTGGGGGGAGCACAGGGGATATATATACTACTGGGGGTGCACAGGGGATATATATACTACTGGGGGGAGCACAGGGGATATATATACTACTGGAGGGTGCACAGGGGGACTATATACTACTGGGGGAGCACAGGGGATATATATACTACTGGGGGGAGCACAGGGGATTTATATACTACTGGAGGGTGCACAGGGGGACTATATACTACTGGGGGAGCACAGGGGATATATATACTACTGGGGGGAGCACAGGGGATTTATATACTACTGGGGGGTGCACAGGGGGACTATATACTACTGGGGGGAGCACAGGGGATATATATACTACTGGAGGGTGCACAGGGGGGTATATATACTACTGGGGGAGCACAGGGGATATATATATATATATATATATATATATATATATATATAACTGGGGGATGCACAGGGGTTATATATAACTGGGAAAGCGTACTGGGGGGAGCACAGGGGATATATATACTACTGGGGGTGCACAGGGGATATATATACTACTGGGGGGAGCACAGGGGATATATATACTACTGGAGGGTGCACAGGGGGACTATATACTACTGGGGGAGCACAGGGGATATATATACTACTGGGGGGAGCACAGGGGATTTATATACTACTGGAGGGTGCACAGGGGGACTATATACTACTGGGGGGGCACAGGGGATATACATACTACTGTGGGTGCACAGGGGGAGTATATACTACTGGGGGAGCACAGGGGATATATATACTACTGGGGGCTGCATGGGGGGTATATATACTACTAGGGGATGCATGGGGGGTTTATATAACTGGGGGAGCACAGAGGGGGCTATATACTACTGGGGGCAGAACCTAGTGGTCTATAGTACTGGGGGAAGCACACAAGGGGTCTATATACTAGGGGCAGCACAATGGGGTCTATATACTACTGGGGGGTGCACAGGGGATATATATACTACTGGGAGCAGCACCTATTGGTCTATAGTACTGGGGGCAGCACACAGGTGTCTATATACTACTGGGGGCAGCACACAGCTGTGGGGGGGCACAGAGGGGTGTAACTACTATATAGGGGTACATAGGGGGGTAACTACTGTATAGGGGTACATAGGGGGGTAACTACTGTATAGGGGTACATAGGGGGATAACTTCTGTATAGGGGTACAGGGGACCTTACTACTGAATATGTTGGAGCCTAAAATGTTTCTCTGGCAGATTCTGGAGAGAAGATTCACAGCCAGGAGAAGACTTCATGGTGGCCCAGGCTGGACGGAGTGAAAGAAAAGGTGACAGACTCTGATCCGAGAAGACGCCCCCTGTGAGTAAATGGATGTAACTGTTATAGGGCTGTAGTGTTAATGGTCATGGTGTGGCGGTATTATGTAATGGTATCATTGGTGATATTGTTATGAGGTAACTACCGTATGTATACAGTGTGGGGACATTTTCAGGGGATCATACAGTGTGTGGAGCTCCGATTCTGATAACGCTGGGTTGGGGGGGGGGGGCCCACTCTTGAGGCCTGATTCCCGCTGTCTGCCCGCTCCGTGCAGCGGGTGGATACAGCGGGAGGAAAGCCTGGAAAACTGGGATACAGGCTATGGCTGTATCCCAGTTTTCCAGGCGGTCCTCCCGCTGGATCCGCCCGCTAGACAGCGGGCAGACAGCGGGAATCATTACCGAGGGTTCGGGTTCGTACGGACCATCCCTACCTGTGATGATGGCGGTATGACTCTCTCGGCTTACATGTGACTATATGTGGGAGGGCCAGCAGTAGGCCCAGGCCTGTCCTCTTGTGTATGGTTACATGTAATGTAGGTAATAGGTGACAGGTGATGGGACAGGTAATAGGTGACAGGGCAGGTAACAGGTGATGGGGCAGGTAATAGGTGACAGGTGATAGGGCAGGTAATAGGTAACAGGTGATGGGGCAGGTAATAGGTGACAGGTGATGGGGCAGGTAATAGGTGACAGGGCAGGTAATAGGTGACAGGTGATGGGACAGGTAATAGGTGACAGGGCAGGTAATAGGTGACAGGTGATGGGGCAGATAATAGGTGACAGGGCAGGTAATAGGTGACAGGTGATGGGGCAGATAATAGGTGACAGGTGAGAGGGCAGGCAATAGGTGACAGGTGATGGAGCAGGTAATAGGTGACAGGTAATGAAGCAGGTTATAGGTGACAGGGCAGGTAATAGGTGACAGGTGATGGGGGAGGTAATAGGTGACAGGTGATGGGGCAGGTAATAGGTGATGTGGCAGATAATAGGTGACAGGTGATGGAGCAGGTAATAGGTGACAGGTGATGGAGTAGGTAATAGGTGACAGGGCAGGTAATAGGTGACAGGGCAGGTAATAGGTGACAGGTGATGGGGCAGATAATAGGTGACAGGTGATGGAGCAGGTAATAGGTGACAGGTGATGGAGCAGGTAATAGGTTAAAAGTTGATGGAGCAGGTAATAGGTGACAGGTGATGGGGCAGGTAATAGGTGACAGGTGATGGGGCAGGTAATAGGTGACAGGTGATGGGGCAGGTAATAGGTGACAGGTGATGGAGCAGTTAATAGGTCACAGGTGATGGAGCAGGTAATAGGTGACAGGTGATGGAGCAGGTAATAGGTGACAGGTGATGGAGCAGGTAATAGGTGACAGGTGATGGAGCAGGTAATAGGTGACAGGTGATGGGGCAGGTAATAGGTGACAGGTGATGGGGCAGGTAATAGGTGACAGGGCAGGTAATAGGTGACAGGGCAGGTAATAGGTGACAGGTGATGGGGCAGGTAATAGGTGACAGGTGATGGAGCAGGTAATAGGTGACAGGTGATGGGGCAGGTAATAGGTGACAGGGCAGGTAATAGGTGACAGGTGATGGGGCAGGTAATAGGTGACAGGGCAGGTAATAGGTGACAGGTGATGGGGCAGGTAATAGGTGACAGGGCAGGTAATAGGTGACAGGTGATGGGGCAGGTAATAGGTGACAGGGCAGGTAATAGGTGACAGGTGATGGGGCAGGTAATAGGTGACAGGGCAGGTAATAGGTGACAGGGCAGGTAATAGGTGACAGGTGATGGGGCAGGTAATAGGTGACAGGTGATAGGGCAGGTAATAGGTAACAGGTGATGGGGCAGGTAATAGATGACAGGTGATGGGGCAGGTAATAGGTGACAGGGCAGGTAATAGGTGACAGGGCAGGTAATAGGTGACAGGTGATGGGGCAGGTAACAGGACAGATACACTGGTCAACGGCCAAAATGGTTCTGACATGAAAACAGTTGATCTTAACTAATTTTGGGCGCTGAAATCGAAAATGATGTTCAAATTTTGAAATTGGCTGTAATTTTCAAGATATAGACGTACTTTCTATGTTTCTCACAGCCTGTGATACAATACTGGGAAAAGTTTGAATCATCAGTATTGCATCATCAACTGGTATATTGCATCATCTTAGAATGACCAACATGGAAAAAAGGTATCAGGGTAAGGCTAGGTTCACACTGCGTTTTTGAAATCTGCTTTTTTGCAAAAAACGGATGAAAAAAACGTATGCAATTGTGTGCATCCATTCATCCATTGACTTCCATTATAAAAAAAAACGGATCAAAACGGATCACAAAAGTAGTGTCAGCAACGTTTTTGTGTCCATTAAAAAAAACGGATCCGTTTTTTTTTTTTTTTTTTTACAATGAAAGTTAATGGAAAAATAGATAAAAACAGATGCACACAAATTCATCCGTTTTTTTCATCCGTTTTTTGCAAAAAAAAAATGGATAAAAAAAAACGGATTGCAAAAACGCAGTGAGAACCTAGCTTCAATGGAACCCATCAATGCTTGCAGATTACCAGAGACAATCCCATGTATGAATACAAAAGACAGGTGTAAATGCACCGAGAAGCCATTGAATAAGGAGCGACATTCCAAAGCTCAATAAACAGAATTAATTTGTAACAATTCTTGGATCTGCCTGTAAATTGTAGTTGATTTCAGATAGAACTAAGTTTCCTATGAATATATTTCAGAGGTTTATGAACAGTGACCGCGCTTCCTTATGATGCAGAAGTAATAAATCTGTCAGCTATTATACTGTATTCTATACAATTCACAAAGCAGTAACATGAGAACTCTCCCATATCAGAGGAACTAGAGACAATTCACACTTTTCCTTGTGATATTTGAATTCAGCACAAAAAAATCATTAAGAAATGGATCATTTTATTTCTCAACCAAACAACTTTTGAAAATTTGTTGGCCAGTGTAATAGGTGAAGGGCAGGCAACAGGTGAAGGGCAGGCAACAGGACAATTAATAGGTGACAGGGCAGGTAACAGGTGATGGGGCAGGGAACAGGACAGGTAATAGGTGACAGGGCAGGTAACAGGTGATGGGGCAGGGAACAGGACAGGTAATAGGTGACAGGGCAGGTAACAGGTGATGGGGCAGATAACAGGTGATGGGGCAGGCAACAGGACAATTAATAGGTGACAGGGCAGGCAACAGGTGATGGGGCAGGGAACAGGACAGGTAATAGGTGACAGGGCAGGTAACAGGTGATGGGGCAGGGAACAGGACAGGTAATAGGTGACAGGTGGTGGAGCAGTTAATAGGTGACAAATGTAATTGGTGATAAGTGGTAATTGGCGACAGGTGCTGGCCCCAAGCAATAGTTGACAGGAGACTGGCAGGTGAAATGTGTTGTGGCAGGTGATATGGTAGGTAATGAAGCAGGTAATAGGTAACAGGTGATGGAACAGGTAATATCTGGCAGGTGATGGGACATGTGAAAGGACAGGTAATAGGTGACTGGCGATGGGGCAGTTAATAGTTGACAGGTGCTGGACACAGGTAATAACTGGCAGGTGATGGGGCAGGTAACAGGTGATGGGGCCGAGAATAGGTAACAGGTGATGGGACACGGAATAAGTGATGAAGTGGGTAATAGGTGACAGGGCAGATAATGGGTAACAGGTAATGGGGCAGGTAACAGGTAATGGGGCAGGTAACAGGACAGGTAATAGGTGAAGGGCAGGTAATAGGTGATGGGGCAGGGAACAGGACAGGTAATAGGTGACAGGAACATCTGAGTAGTAGTGTCCACACTCCACATGAATTTACAAAGTGTCTAAAACTGTTATGATTTTTGGTTTGTACAAATATTAGTGCATTGCACAAAAATAAATGTATTTCATGATTAAAATTTTAAAAATTACCACCAGTGTCTATGCAGTCACAGCATGTGAAATTAGTTCTTTTAATTTCAATTGTATTTCTTTCCTCATTTGTATGCACACTAGGAAATACTAGGTGAGTAAGTGTGCGCATGCGCTCAAAACACGTCTAAAATGTGGGGTCACTGCACGTTGGGGTTCTGCTGTTTGTATTGCTGAATAAAGAAACAACAGGACAGGTAATAGGTGACAGGGCAGGTAACAGGTGATGGGGCAGGGAACAGGCCAGGTAATAGGTGACAGGGCAGGTAATAGGTGTCAGGGCAGGTAACATGACAGGTGATTTTTCAATAACCTGCAGGTGAACGGACAGAATTCCTCTAGGTGTGTTCACTTCCCAGCGCTGTAATCCATCATAAAACACTGGAGGCTGAGAGATGACGCGTGAGGCGGCGGACGTTGTTTACTGTTGTTTCCATTGGATACAGAATCACAACTCCAGATGCGGAATGTAAATGATGCCCCACAGCACCATAATACAAAGGAGGGTACTGTATGTGCTCCCCCCGGTGGTGTCCATATAACAACCAGCCACAATGCCCCTCATCACTGTGCAGTCAGCAGGTGCCACATTTGTGTCTAGTCAACTTCTACAGCAACAATAACATTATTTTAGTCATTTATATAGCACCAACCTATTCCACAGTGCTGTACAGAGATCATTCCATCAGTCCCAGCCCCTTTTCACCTCATATATAATATGTACTACTTGTATAGTGCTAGAGTCAGCATATAATAATAACCACTGAACTAATTTCTGCTAACCACTGAGTCAGTATATACTGCCACCGAGCCATTGTATAGTGTTAATCACTGAGCCACCATTTGCTAACCACTAAGCCTCCAAATACTGCCAACCACTGAGCCATTGTATAGTACTAATCACTGAGCCACCTTATTATGCTATATGCTAGTCAGCTTATACTGCCAACCACTGAACCACCATCATATAGTGCTAACCACTGAGTCAGCATATTATAATGACCACTGAACCATTTTATGCTGCTAACCACTGAGCTACTGTGGTGTCCCACCACGGGTGTTGCTTATTGTTGCCCCCTTCGCAAAAGTCTGGACTCCAAGTAAACTGTGGTGATGAAACAGTACCTAAGTTTTACCACAAGATGTCACTGTTGTATGTAACTGTACTTATGTTTTGCACAGCAGCAGGTAACCAAAGGGTTATTGTTTATTGTGATCTGTACACCAATGAGGACCTTCTCTTCTTCTCTTCCTATCTCTGAGCGCCTTTCTTCTATGCTTTTCTTCACCACTCACAGGGGATATTACAACACATGTAGGAGGTTGTCACACAGGAAGAGGAATCCAGGTCCAGTCTCCTGAAGGCAGCTATATAACAGCTATACTTACTGTATCCAGGTCCAGTCTCCTGAAGGCAGCTATATAACAGCTATACTTACTGTATCCAGGTCCAGTCTCCTGAAGGCAGCTATACTGCATAACAGGTATATTTACTGTATCCAGGTCCAGTCTCCTGAAGGCTGCTATATAACAGCTATACTTACTGTATCCAGGTCCAGTCTCCAGAAGGCTGCTATATAACAGTAATACTTACTGTATCCAGGTCAAGTATCCTGAAGGCAGCTATATAACAGCTATACTTACTGTATCCAGGTCCAGTCTCCTGAAGGCAGCTAAATAACAGCTATACTTACTGTATCCAGGTCCAGTCTCCTGAAGGCAGCTATATACCAGCTATACCTACTGTATCCAGGTCCAGTCTCCTGAAGGCAGCTAAATAACAGCTATACTTACTGTATCCAGGTCCAGTCTCCTGAAGGCAGCTATATAACAGTTATACTTACTGTATCCAGGTCAAGTATCCTGAAGGCAGCTATATAACAGCTATACCTACTGTATCCAGGTCCAGTCTCCTGAAGGCAGCTATATAACAGCTATACTTACTGTATCCAGGTCAAGTATCCTGAAGGCAGCTATATAACAGCTATACTTACTGTATCCAGGTCCAGTCTCCTGAAGGCAGCTAAATAACAGCTATACTTACTGTATCCAGGTCCAGTCTCCTGAAGGCAGCTATATAACAGTTATACTTACTGTATCCAGGTCCAGTCTCCTGAAGGCAGCTATATAACAGTTATACTTACTGTATCCAGGTCCAGTCTCCAGAAGGCAGCTATATAACAGCTATACTTACTGTATCCAGGTCCAGTCTCCTGAAGGCAGCTATATAACAGCTATACATACTGTATCCAGGTCCAGTCTCTTGAAGGCAGCTATATAACGGCTATACTTACTGTATCCAGGTCCAGTCTACTGAAGGCTGCTATATAACAGCTATACTGTATCCAGGTCCAGTCTCCTGTAGGCAGCTATATAACAGCTATACTTACTGTATCCAGGTCCAGTCTTCTGAAGGCTGCTATATAACAGCTATACTTACTGTATCCAGGTCAAGTATCCTGAAGGCAGCTATATAACAGCTATACTTACTGTATCCAGGTCCAGTCTCCTGAAGGCTGCTATATAACAGCTATACTTACTGTATCCAGGTCGTCTCCTGAAGGCAGCTATATAACAGCTATACTTACTGTATCCAGGTCCAGTCTCCTAAAGGCAGCTATATAACAGAAATACTTACTGTATCCAGGTCCAGTCTCCTGAAGGCAGCTATAACAGCTATACTTACTGTATCCAGGTCCAGACTCCTGAAGGCTGCTATATAACAGCTATACTTACTGTATCCTGGTCCAGTCTCCTGAAGGCTGCTATATAACAGTGATACTTACTGTATCCAGGTCCCATCTCATGAAGGCTGCTATATACCAGCTATACTTACTGTATCCTGGTCCAGTCTCCTGAAAACATGCTATATAACAGCTATACTTACTGTATCCAGGCCCAGTCTCCTGAAGGCTGCTATATAACAGCTGTACTTACTGTATCAAGGTCCAGTCTCCTGAAGGCAGCTATATAACAGCTATACTTACTGTATCCAGGCCCAGTCTCCTGAAGGCAGCTATATAACAGCTGTACTTACTGTATCCAGGTCCAGTCTCCTGAAGGCAGCTATATAACAGCTATACTTACTGTATCCAGGTCCAGTCTCCTGAAGGCAGCTATATAACAGCTATACTTACTGTATCCAGGTCCAGTCTCCTGAAAACATGCTATATAACAGCTAGACTTACTGTATCCAGGCCCAGTCTCCTGAAGGCAGCTATATAACAGCTGTACTTACTGTATCCAGGTCCAGTCTCTTGAAGGCAGCTGTATAACAGCTATACTTACTGTATCCAGGTCCAGTCTTCTGAAGGCTGCTATATAACAGCTATACTTACTGTATCCAGGTCCAGTCTCCTGAAGGCTGCTATATAACAGCTATACTTACTGTATCCAGGTCCAGTCTCCTGAAGGCAGCTATATAACAGCTATACTTACTGTATCCAGGTCCAGTCTCCTGACTGCTATATAACAGCTATACTTACTGTATCCAGGTCCAGTCTCCTGAAGGCTGCTATATAACAGCCATACTTACTGTATCCAGGTCCAGTCTCCTGAACGCAGCTATATAGCAGCTGCAATTACTGTATCCAGGTCCAGGCTCCTAAAGGCTGCTATATAACAGCTATACTTACTGGATCCAGGTCCAGTCTCCTGAAGTAAAGCTATATATCAGCTATACTTACTGTATCCAGGTCCAGTCTCCTGAAGAAATGCTATATAACAGCTATACTTACTGTATGCAGGTCCAGTCTCCTGAAGGCAGCTATATAACAGCTATACTTACTGTATGCAGGTCCAGTCTCCTGAAGGCAGCTATATAACAGCTATACTTACTGTAACCAGGTCCAGTCTCCTGAAGGCAGCTATATAACAGAAATACTTACTGTATCCAGGTCTAGGCTCCTGAAGGCAGCTATATAACAGCTATACTTATTGTATCCAGGTCCAGTCTCCTGAAGGCTGCTATATAACAGCTATACTTACTATATCCAGGTCCAGTCTCCTGAAGGCTGCTATACAAGAGCTATACTTACTATATCCAGGTCCAGTCTCCTGAAGGCTGCTATATAACAGCCATACTTACTGTATCCAGGTCCAATCTCCTGAAGGCAGCTACATAACAGCTAGACTTACTGTATCCAGGTCCAGTCTCCTGAAGGCTGCTATATAACAGCTATACTTACTGTATCCAGGTCCAATCTCCTGAAGGCAGCTGTATAACAGCTAGACTTACTGTATCCAGGTCCAGTCTCCTGAAGGCTGCTATATAACAGCTAGACTTACTGTATCCAGGTCCAGTCTCCTGAAGGCTGCTATATAACAGCTATACTTACTGTATCCAGGTCCAGTCTCCTGAAGAAATGCTATATAACAGCTATACTTACTGTATCCAGGTCCAGTCTCCTGAAGAAATGCTATATAACAGCTAGACTTACTGTATCCAGGTCCAGTGTCCTAAAGACAGCTATATAACAGCTAGACTTACTGTATCCAGGTCCAGTCTCCTGAAGGCAGCTATATAACAGCTATACTTACTGTAACCAGGTCCAGTCTCCTGAAGGCAACTATATAACAGCTATACTTACTGTATCCAGGTCTAGGCTCCTGAAGGCAGCTATATAACAGCTATACTTATTGTATCCAGGTCCAGTCTCCTGAAGGCTGCTATATAACAGCTATACTTACTGCATCCAGGTCCAGTCTCCTGAAGGCAGCTATATAACATCTATACTTACTATATCCAGGTCCAGTCTCCTGAAGGCTGCTATACAAGAGCTATACTTACTATATCCAGGTCCAGTCTCCTGAAGGCAGCTATATAACAGCCATACTTACTGTATCCAGGTCCAGTCTCCTGAAGGCAGCTACATAACAGCTAGACTTACTGTATCCAGGTCCAGTCTCCTGAAGGCTGCTATATAACAGCTATACTTACTGTATCCAGGTCCGATCTCCTTAAGGCAGCTGTATAACAGCTAGACTTACTGTATCCAGGTCCAGTCTCCTGAAGGCAGCTATATAACAGCTAGACTTATTGTATCCTGGTCCAGTCTCCTGAAGGCTGCTATATAACAGCTATACTTACTGTATCCAGGTCCAGTCTCCTGAAGGCAACTATATTACAGCTATACTTACTGTATCCAGGTCCAGTCTACTGAAGGCAATTATATAACAGCTATACTTACTGTATCCAGGTCCAGTCTCCTGAAGGCAGCTATATAATAGCTATACTTACTGTATCCAGGTCCAGTCTCCTGTAGGCAGCTATATAACAGCTATACTTACTGTATCCAGGTCCAGTCTCCTGAAGAAATGCTATATAACAGCTATACTTACTGTATCCAGGTCCAGTCTCCTGAAGGGAGCTATATAACAGCTATACTTACTGTATCCATGTCCAGTCTCCTGAAGGCAGCTATATAACAGCTAGACTTACTGTATCCAGGTCCAGTCTCCTGAAGGCAGCTATATAACAGCTATACTTACTGTATCCAGGTCCAGTCTCCTGAAGGCTGCTATATATCAGCTATACTTACTGTATCCAGGTCCAGTCTCCTGAAGGCAGCTATATAACAGCTATACTTACTGTATCCAGGTCCAGTCTCCTGAAGGCAGCTATATAACAGCTATACTTACTGTATCCAGGTCCAGTCTCCTGAAGGGAGCTATATAACAGCTATACTTACTGTATCCAGGTCCAGTCTCCTGAAGGCTGCTATATACCAGCTATACTTACTGTATCCAGGTCCAGTCTCCTGAAGGCAGCTATATAACAGCTATACTTACTGTATCCAGGTCCAGTCTCCTGAAGGCAGCTATATAACAGCTATACTTACTGTATCCAGGTCCAGTCTCCTGAAGGCAGCTATATAACAGCTATACTTACTGTATCCAGGTCCAGTCTCCTGAAGGCAGCTATATAACAGCTATACTTACTGTATCCAGGTCCAGTCTCCTGAAGGCAGATTTTCTGACTTGTGCTGATTGAAGAAACAGACTATACACAGAAATTCCGGCCAGTACAGAGAGTCGGGGCTCAATGTGACCGTCAATCACATGACTGCCTTCTCTGTGAGCGCTCACATGGCCTGGGATACACACGACTTCCTATATTCTGACTGATTCTTGTTGTTCGAGAAAACAGGAAGTGCCGTGTTTTCCATGACAACTAAAAAATAAATAATGAATGTATATTGCAATCTTGCTTTATATCACATCTACTGCTGATTGAGATTTTGACAATTATAAAGACAGGGACACTTTAAAGGAGTAGTGCGTCGCTAAACATTTATTCACAAGTTATGCTCAGCCAATCGTGGCTGAGCAGCTGTAGACGCGGAATAGGGGCGGGGCGGCAGCATGAGGGACGTCTGGAGCGGTTCGGCCGGCCTCCCGAAGATGTCGTCATTGTCACAAGATGGCGGCCGGGGGTCGACACAAATGCGGTGAGTATAATGCACCACACTTCCAGGGTGGGGGGAAACGGGGAAGGGGGCCATTAACTTTGCAATGTGTGTTATTTTGTGAATACATGTTTAGCACCGCACTACCCCTTTAAGTTATTAATGGGGGGGGGGGGGGGTTGACCCTGTATCAGTATCCCGGGGGACGGCACCAATCTCATCTGAATTTCGAGGAATTTTTCCCCTGTACACAATGGTCCCTTCTTCTCAGCTTTAGTCATCTGCTAGAGGTTGTGCCATCCGGGTGGTCGGGAGCCGATGCCAGGGCGCACCCTTCCATCACATCCAGCGGACTCTCCTCTTCTGTGTTTTCATTCGCTTTAAATAATGAATAAAAAATCTCAAACTTCAAATGGAAAAAGTTACAAGAAAACAAAATGCGAGGTTGTTTCTGAGTGTTCCAGATGAAAGGTTTTCTGCTTGTTTTTCCTCCAGGACATGAAAGAGTGAAAGGTGGAGCCGACCATATCGAGATTACGCTCCCGGTCACTTCAGTGCTCGAGCTGCCAAAACGGAGGGAACCTTCCCATGGACTTTCTATTCTATAAAAAAAAAGCATTGAAAAAAGGGCTAAAAGTAAATCCCCCTGACCATCCCACCTATGTGAGCTGAAGGCCATCCCATTCCATGGCCATGAATGCACTTACAATGGTCCTGGGCTCTTGTTGCAGCTATAAAGAGTCTTCTGATAAGGTTTTATAAAGGATTTTGGGGTACCTGTATTTGTGAGGGTATGCACTGCCTTTGGATGAAGTCCAGGCTTTATGCATCCGTATGGGGGAGAAGCAAAGAACATAGAAGAAATACCCCGCAGGTTTTTATTTATTCATTTATTTACACATTTCTGCACCTAATTCAGTGTCATGAATTTATAACATGGACTAGATATCAAGGCAAAAACTCAGTAGAGAAATAACCCCCTGCGGAGGAAACCTATAGGGAACCATTGCTAAAAAATTGTTCTTCTCATGGACTTACAGGGATACTGGCAAGCTCTAACTCATCAAATAAAAATAACATTGGACTCGGGACCAGATATACAATGACATACAACACAAAGCACTGTGCGTACATATGTGTATATATACATATATATATATATGTGTGTGTGTGTGTGTGTGTGTGTGTGTTTGTGTGGTGTGCCAAAAAAATAAACTCTCTTGTGGTCAGAGACAGAATCCAGCCTGCAGCCACAAGAGTGACTGGCAGAGCAGAGAGCCAATGGCTGCTTGCTCTGTCAGTCCAGGGTTGGACTGGCCCACCAGAGTACTGGAGAATCCTCAGGTGGGCCCCCAGCTTTAGAACCTGCACTAACACTGACCGACGTTGTTTCTCACTGGTTTGTCATTGGTGGGCCCTCAGGATCATTTTTTTCTGGTGGGCCCCGGATACCCTAGTTAGGAGCCAATTAGGGCCCTTATGGTTAAATACATAGGTGCAGAAGCAGACTACCTTCTTCTTAACCCCTTATGTACTGCAGTGTGTAAGTGTCCCAATGTTCAAAAGACAAGGAGGTGTTTGCTTTACTGCTGGTGTGCGCTGTATATGTAGTGTAATAGTGTGTGCTGTATATGTATGCGATGCCCTGGCCCCTAGGGGCCACTCTGCAGTATAGATGGTGCTGACAGGCAGGAACCGGGGCAGCTGTAGGATAATGTGGTCACGGTGTAGGCACGAGGGTGATACAGCTGGAAGCCGGGCTCCTGACCATGCGGGAATACTGGGCATGCGATTCTTCGTTGTCCTTAGTCAGGGCACCAATTATCACACCAATGCCAAGGTTCAGAAACAACGGTAGTTGTATATTTATTGTAACGGTGGTAACTAGTAGTAACAGTCTCTCCGGATGCAACTGGGTATAAGGCAATCTTGGATAAAGCAGAATAATGGGTGATGCTGCATTAGGCTGTGAGAGTAGCGTGCTGAATGATGGGAGTAGTAGTGATACTGAAGTTGAGATGCTGGGTGGAATGAGACTTGAATGAAATACTTGCTGTTGATGATTAGAGAAGATGATGAGAGGAACTGAAGAATGACTGAAGAATTGGCACCCAGATGAGAATCTTGAGACTTGAGACAGGAACACAGCCAGTGGACTGGAGCAGCAGAGCACACGCAGGCCTCTCTCTTAGCAGGGAAAGAGGACAAAAACAACCTATCCCCTCTGTGGCAGGGAATAGACTGAGGTAGAACAGGAAGTCACATGGTAACCCCAGCCAAAGCTCGATGACCATTGGAGTTACCATGGAAGCAGGGCACAGTCACGTGACATCCAGCCATTGCATCATCACACCATTAGGCATATACAGAGAAATATACATGAGAAGTACCATTCTTGAACACTGGGGGGCAACATAATACCATTAGGCACTGATACCTGGATAGATATACAATAAATGAATGGAATAGCAGACCTGAATACTGAGAAGGGTAACGCAATACACGCAGTTTGCAGTGGATCATAGCTTTCCAGAACAGAACTGGTTATAATAAAAGTGTGAGGATAAGAAGGGCTGTTCTGGGACACTGCATGTATATGTAGTGTAATAGTGTGTGCTGTATATGTATATGTAGTGTAATAGTGTGTGCTGTATATGTATATGTAGTGTAATAGTGTGTGCTGTATATGTATATGTAGTGAAATAGTGTGTGCTGTATATGTATATGTAGTGTAATAGTGTGTGCTGTGTATATATATATATGTAGTGTAATAGTGTGTGCTGTATATGTATATGTAGTGTAATAGTGTGTGCTGTATATGTATATGTAGTGTAATAGTGTGCGCTGTATATGTATATGTAGTGTAATAATAGTGTGTGCTGTATATGTATATGTAGTGTAATAATAGTGTGTGCTGTATATGTATATGTAGTGTAATAATAGTGTGTGCTGTATATGTATATGTAGTGTAATAGTGTGTGCTGTATATGTAGTGTAATAGTGTGCGCTGTATATGTAGTGTAATAATAGTGTGTGCTGTATATGTATATGTAGTGTAATAGTGTGTGCTGTATATGTAGTGTAATAATAGTGTGTGCTGTATATGTAGTGTAATAGTGTGCGCTGTATATGTATATGTAGTGTAATAATAGTGTGCGCTGTATATGTATATGTAGTGTAATAGTGTGTGCTGTATATGTATATGTAGTGTAATAGTGTGTGCTGTATATGTATATGTAGTGTAATAGTGTGTGCTGTATATGTAGTGTAATAATAGTGTGTGCTGTATATGTAGTGTAATAGTGTGCGCTGTATATGTATATGTAGTGTAATAATAGTGTGCGCTGTATATGTATATGTAGTGTAATAGTGTGTGCTGTATATGTATATGTAGTGTAATAGTGTGTGCTGTATATGTATATGTAGTGTAATAGTGTGCTGTATATGTATATGTAGTGTAATAATAGTGTGTGCTGTATATGTATATGTAGTGTAATAGTGTGTGCTGTATATGTATATGTAGTGTAATAGTGTGCGCTGTATATGTATATGTAGTGTAATAGTGTGTGCTGTATATGTATATGTGGTGTAATAGTGTGCGCTGTATATGTATATGTAGTGTAATAGTGTGCGCTGTATATGTATATGTAGTGTAATAATAGTGTGTGCTGTATATGTATATGTAGTGTAATAATAGTGTGCGCTGTATATGTATATGTAGTGTAATAGTGTGTGCTGTATATGTATATGTAGTGTAATAGTGTGCACTGTATATGTATATGTAGTGTAATAATAGTGTGTGCTGTATATGTATATGTAGTGTAATAATAGTGTGTGCTGTATATGTATATGTAGTGTAATAGTGTGTGCTGTATATGTAGTGTAATAGTGTGTGCTGTATATGTATATGTAGTGTAATAGTGTGCGCTGTATATGTATATGTAGTGTAATAATAGTGTGTGCTGTATATGTATATGTAGTGTAATAGTGTGTGCTGTATATGTAGTGTAATAGTGTGTGCTGTATATGTATATGTAGTGTAATAGTGTGCGCTGTATATGTATATGTAGTGTAATAATAGTGTGTGCTGTATATGTATATGTAGTGTAATAATAGTGTGTGCTGTATATGTATATGTAGTGTAATAGTGTGTGCTGTATATGTAGTGTAATAGTGTGTGCTGTATATGTATATGTAGTGTAATAGTGTGCGCTGTATATGTATATGTAGTGTAATAATAGTGTGTGCTGTATATGTATATGTAGTGTAATAGTGTGTGCTGTATATGTAGTGTAATAGTGTGTGCTGTATATGTATATGTAGTGTAATAGTGTGCGCTGTATATGTATATGTAGTGTAATAATAGTGTGCGCTGTATATGTATATGTAGTGTAATAATAGTGTGCGCTGTATATGTATATGTAGTGTAATAGTGTGCGCTGTATATGTATATGTAGTGTAATAGTGTGCGCTGTATATGTATATGTAGTGTAATAGTGTGCGCTGTATATGTATATGTAGTGTAATAGTGTGCGCTGTATATGTATATGTAGTGTAATAATAGTGTGTGCTGTATATGTATATGTAATGTAATAGTGTGTGCTGTATATGTAGTGTAATAATAGTGTGTGCTGTATATGTAGTGTAATAATAGTGTGCGCTGTATATGTATATGTAGTGTAATAGTGTGTGCTGTATATGTATATGTAGTGTAATAGTGTGTGCTGTATATATATATGTAGTGTAATAGTGTGCGCTGTATATGTATATGTAGTGTAATAGTGTGCGCTGTATATGTATATGTAGTGTAATAATAGTGTGCGCTGTATATGTATATGTAGTGTAATAGTGTGTGCTGTATATGTAGTGTAATAGTGTGCGCTGTATATGTATATGTAGTGTAATAATAGTGTGTGCTGTGTATATATATATATATGTAGTGTAATAGTGTGCGCTGTATATGTATATGTAGTGTAATAGTGTGCGCTGTATATGTATATGTAGTGTAATAATAGTGTGTGCTGTATATGTATATGTAGTGTAATAATAGTGTGCGCTGTATATGTATATGTAGTGTAATAATAGTGTGCGCTGTATATGTATATGTAGTGTAATAATAGTGTGCGCTGTATATGTATATGTAGTGTAATAGTGTGCACTGTATATGTATATGTAGTGTAATAGTGTGTGCTGTATATGTATATGTAGTGTAATAATAGTGTGTGCTGTATATGTATATGTAGTGTAATAGTGTGTGCTGTATATGTAGTGTAATAGTGTGTGCTGTATATGTATATGTAGTGTAATAGTGTGCGCTGTATATGTATATGTAGTGTAATAATAGTGTGTGCTGTATATGTATATGTAGTGTAATAGTGTGTGCTGTATATGTAGTGTAATAGTGTGTGCTGTATATGTAGTGTAATAGTGTGCGCTGTATATGTATATGTAGTGTAATAGTGTGCGCTGTATATGTATATGTAGTGTAATAATAGTGTGCGCTGTATATGTATATGTAGTGTAATAATAGTGTGCGCTGTATATGTATATGTAGTGTAATAGTGTGCGCTGTATATGTATATGTAGTGTAATAGTGTGCGCTGTATATGTATATGTAGTGTAATAGTGTGCGCTGTATATGTATATGTAGTGTAATAGTGTGCGCTGTATATGTATATGTAGTGTAATAGTGTGCGCTGTATATGTATATGTAGTGTAATAATAGTGTGTGCTGTATATGTATATGTAGTGTAATAATAGTGTGCGCTGTATATGTATATGTAATGTAATAGTGTGTGCTGTATATGTAGTGTAATAATAGTGTGTGCTGTATATGTAGTGTAATAATAGTGTGCGCTGTATATGTATATGTAGTGTAATAGTGTGTGCTGTATATGTATATGTAGTGTAATAGTGTGTGCTGTATATATATATGTAGTGTAATAGTGTGCGCTGTATATGTATATGTAGTGTAATAGTGTGCGCTGTATATGTATATGTAGTGTAATAATAGTGTGCGCTGTATATGTATATGTAGTGTAATAGTGTGCTGTATATGTATATGTAGTGTAATAGTGTGTGCTGTATATGTAGTGTAATAGTGTGCGCTGTATATGTATATGTAGTGTAATAATAGTGTGTGCTGTGTATATATATATATATATATGTAGTGTAATAGTGTGCGCTGTATATGTATATGTAGTGTAATAGTGTGCGCTGTATATGTATATGTAGTGTAATAATAGTGTGTGCTGTGTATATATATATATGTAGTGTAATAGTGTGCGCTGTATATGTATATGTAGTGTAATAGTGTGCGCTGTATATGTATATGTAATGTAATAGTGTGCGCTGTATATGTATATGTAGTGTAATAATAGTGTGTGCTATATATGTATATGTAGTGTAATAGTGTGCGCTGTATATGTATATGTAGTGTAATAATAGTGTGTGCTGTATATGTATATGTAGTGTAATAATAGTGTGCAATGTATATGTATATGTAGTGTAATAGTGTGTGCTGTATATATGTATATGTAGTGTAATAGTGTGTGCTGTATATGTAGTGTAATAATAGTGTGTGCTGTATATGTAGTGTAATAATAGTGTGTGCTGTATATGTATATGTAGTGTAATAATAGTGTGCGCTGTATATGTATATGTAGTGTAATAGTGTGTGCTGTATATATATATGTAGTGTAATAGTGTGTGCTGTATATGTATATGTAGTGTAATAATAGTGTGCGCTGTATATGTATATGTAGTGTAATAGTGTGTGCTGTATATGTATATGTCATGTAATAGTGTGCTCTGTATATGTATATGTAGTGTAATAGTGTGTGCTGTATATGTAGTGTAATAGTGTGTGCTGTATATGTAGTGTAATAATAGTGTGTGCTGTATATGTATATGTAATGTAATAGTGTGCGCTGTATATGTATATGTAGTGTAATAGTGTGTGCTGTATATGTATATGTAGTGTAATAGTGTGTGCTGTATATGTAGTGTAATAGTGTGCGCTGTATATGTATATGTAGTGTAATAATAGTGTGTGCTGTATATGTATATGTAGTGTAAGGCCAGGTTCAGACTATGTAAGTGTGCGGCTGTATTTGCGGCTGTAATTGTGCGGCGGTATTTTTGGTGGTTCATGCGTACGCTGGAAAGTATAGGATATATGGCTGCACAGTGCACACTATGTATGAATCTACGGCCCTATCGTAAACGGACCCGTAAAAAATGAACAAGACCATTGTTTGCGGCTGGAAACGCGGCCGTGGATTGACAGGCGGTCCGTACGGAGTACTTCAAAAATAGCCGGCAATGATGCCGAATGCCGATGCCTCTAATAGTTAATATATTAAATTAATAAAACACATTTTCTTTGTAATAAAGTCCCTTTCGTTGGTCAATAATTTATTTCTAACAAATCCATCATTGTGCAATTAAATATACTCTTAAAATAAATATATATATATATAAATAAATGTATATTTATATATTTATTTTTTGACAGTATATTTAATTGCACAATGATGGATTCGTTAGAAATAAATTATTGAACAACAAAACTGAATTTATTTCATCGAAAATGTGTTTTGTTAATTAAATATTAATTAGTACAGGAAGCTCCATAAGCCGTTAATTCATATTGCCGGTAATAGAGCTTTCTGTACTAATCATCACTTTACTTTAATGAAAACATCAAATGTTTCTTCTAATTATGTTATCACAATAGCATTATTAGAAGAAACATTTAGAATTATATGTGCGCTCAGCTGATTGGCTGATCGGCTCAGCGCACATATAAAGAGCCGGTCCGCAGTACAGTGACTTCATTGTGCTGCGGACCAGCGAAGAGGACACATCGGGGTGAGTATAGAGCTCTCCCCACCCCCTCCCCAGCACTGCACCCCTCCCAGCAAGGAAGGGGGGGTCACTTAACCCCTTCCTTGCTGGGATGGGTGCAGTCTGACATCAGTCTGGCCCCCAAGGGGTTAAGGGGGATGCAATACATCCTCCCTTAACCCCTTGGGGGCCAGACTGTAAGCAGCGATCTGTAAAGATGCTGCATACTGTAAGGAGCACAACACCGCTCACAATGATGGGCGTTGTGCTCCTGTTTGTGTGTTTTTTGTGTGTTTCTCCCTTTTGTTTTTCAGATATCGATATCCTGGGGATTACGTCCGTAGCAGGGAGCAGCGTCACAGGAGCATCATGGGGACAATGACTTTTGTGTAGTCTGGGTTTCCTGAAGTGTCCAACAATTTGGGATTCTCTGAAATGAGAGGTTGGTCATTGTACATCCAGAGCCGGAGGACTGAGATCTGACAGACACGAGGCCCGGCCTGACCGCAGGTGTGACAGACACGAGGCCCGGCCTGACCGCAGGTGTGACGGACACGAGGCCCGGCCTGACCGCAGGTGTGACAGACAGGAGGCCCGGCCTGACCGCAGGTGTGACAGACAGGAGGCCCGGCCTGACCGCAGGTGTGACAGACACGAGGCCCGGCCTGACCGCAGGTGTGACAGACAGGAGGCCCGGCCTGACCGCAGGTGTGACAGACACGAGGCCCGGCCTGACCGCAGGTGTGACAGACACGAGGCCCGGCCTGACCGCAGGTGTGACAGACAGGAGGCCCGGCCTGACCGCAGGTGTGACAGACAGGAGGCCCGGCCTGACCGCAGGTGTGACAGACACGAGGCCCGGCCTGACCGCAGGTGTGACAGACAGGAGGCCCGGCCTGACCGCAGGTGTGACAGACACGAGGCCCGGCCTGACCGCAGGTGTGACAGACACGAGGCCCGGCCTGACCGCAGGTGTGACAGACAGGAGGCCCGGCCTGACCGCAGGTGTGACAGACACGAGGCCCGGCCTGACCGCAGGTGTGACAGACACGAGGCCCGGCCTGACCGCAGGTGTGACGGACACGAGGCCCGGCCTGACCGCAGGTGTGACGGACACGAGGCCCGGCCTGACCGCAGGTGTGACAGACACGAGGCCCGGCCTGACCGCAGGTGTGACAGACAGGAGGCCCGGCCTGACCGCAGGTGTGACAGACACGAGGCCCGGCCTGACCGCAGGTGTGACAGACACGAGGCCCGGCCTGACCGCAGGTGTGACAGACACGAGGCCCGGCCTGACCGCAGGTGTGACAGACACGAGGCCCGGCCTGACCGCAGGTGTGACAGACAGGAGGCCCGGCCTGACCGCAAGTGTGACAGACACGAGGCCCGGCATGACCGCAGGTGTGACAGACAGGAGGCCCGGCCTGACCGCAGGTGTGACAGACACGAGGCCCGGCCTGACCGCAGGTGTGACAGACACGAGGCCCGGCCTGACCGCAGGTGTGACAGACACGAGGCCCGGCCTGACCGCAGGTGTGACAGACACGAGGCCCGGCCTGACCGCAGGTGTGACAGACACGAGGCCCGGCCTGACCGCAGGTGTGACAGACACGAGGCCCGGCCTGACCGCAGGTGTGACAGACACGAGGCCCGGCCTGACCGCAGGTGTGACAGACACGAGGCCCGGCCTGACCGCAAGTGTGACAGACACGAGGCCCGGCCTGACAGCTGCCACTTTAGGTTATCAGACTCACGGTCAAAAATGTGCATGTAATACACTAGTATGAAATTAGCCACAGACAGGAAAAGTAAGTGAACCCTTGAATTTAATAACCTGCAGATCCCCCTTTAGCGGCGATCACCTTCACTAAATGTTTCCTGTAGCTGCAGAGTCGTATGATGTTAATGACATTACCCTCATAGATTTGTTTCAGTCGATCCCTATTCCTGTGTGCAGCGCCCTCTTCAGGTCAACCACACCCCTTATGTAAATAAGAGAAACTAATAATAATAATAACCACACCCCTTATGTAAATAACATAATCTAACAATAATAATAACCACACCCCTTATGTAAATAACATAATCTAATAATAATAATAACCACACCCCTTATGTAAATAACATAATCTAATAATAATAATAACCACACCCCTTATGTAAATAACATAATCTAACAATAATAACCACACCCCTTATGTAAATAACATAATCTAATAATAATAATAATAACCACACCCCTTATGTAAATAACAATCTAACAATAATAATAACCACACCCCTTATGTAAATAACACAATCTAACAATAATAATAACCACACCCCTTAGGTAAATAACATAATCTAACAATAATAATAATAATAATAATAATAATAATAATAATAATAACCACACCCCCTTATGTAAATAACATAATCTAACAATAATAATAACCACACCTCTTATGTAAATAACACAATCTAATAATAATAACCACATCCCTTATGTAAATAACATAATATAATAATAATAACCACATCCCTTATGTAAATAAGAGAGCCTAATAACAACCACACCCTTTATGCAAATAATAGAGCCTAATAAATATAATAACCACACCCCATATGTAAATAACAATTTAATAATAACAATAACCATACCCCTTATATAAAAACATAATCTAATAATAACAATAACCACACCCCTTATATAAAAAACTATCTAATAATAACAATAACCACACCCCTTATGTAAATAACAAAATCTAATAACAACCACACTCCTTATGTAAATAGCAGTCCCTAATAATAATAACCACACCCTTTATGTAAATAACATAATAATAATGATAATAATAATAACCACACCCTTTATGTAAATAACAGAGCCTAATAATAGTAACCACACCCCTTATGTAAATAACATCACCTACTAATTATAACCACACCCCTTATGTAAATAACAGTGCCTAATAATAATAATAACCACACCCCTTATGTAAATAACAGTGCCTAATAATAATAATAATAACCACACCCCTTATGTAAATAAGAGAGCCTTGCTGATGATCCCTGCTGCCCCTGTGTATGCCCCATAGCCCGGACCCCTCCTGCGGGGCCGCAGTGGGCACAGGCTGATGGGTAATCACATCACACATGTTACATAATAACTCGTACATCTGCGTCGCTCCAGATCTTCCCAGATTCATAGCAGCTGCTGTTCTCCACAATGAAAAAATCTGGGCCTCTTTATGGACTATTCCCAGCTGGTCCTCCTGGTGGGCCGGAGCTGTAACCTGGCTGCTGTCCAGACCCCTCAACTTCTGCTACTGCTAATTAATGTGATAGGAGGAGCAGATCATCCGCGGGGGGGGGAGGGGGGGGGGGGGGGGGTACTTAACGTCCATAAAATCTTCTCGGGGGAAATTAACCAAATGTTATGTGACTTTTGTATCCAGAGATGGAGCCGTCATTTTTATAAAAAAAATTCTGCGTCTAAAGATAAAAAGCGACTGAAAAAATAATCTTGGTGAAAATCTCCTCCATTTAGTGTACACAGCCCCTATGCAGAGCTATGTGTTGCCATGGTAACAGACTACAAACAAGCCCAGTGTAGTCTGACATGCCTATGCCTGGTCTGAGTCACATCGGTCTGCAGAGGAGCTGAATACACAATTCGGTGGAAAGTTTCTTCTTTATTTTAAGTGTTGTGGAGCATCTGGATGTTGTTTTCAGGGGTGGCAGTGTGGTGGAGGGGTCCCTGAAGTCCCCATCTCCCCCTGGAAATCCCTGTAGAGCCCCCTGCTGCCTGCTGCTCAGAATATTCCGATCTTATTCATATTTCACTGTGGAGGACGATCCTGGAGATCTGTTGTTCCCAACTGCTGTAGGACTACAACTCCCATCATAACCTGACAAACTGTGGCAAAACTACCATTTCTGTTACACCCCGACAGTCAGTTATCGGGGAGCAGAGGAAGGTGGGAAAACTTCTAGAACAATTACACAATATAAAGGTCTGCAATTAACTATAGAAACTGTCTGCTGTTTTATTATACCCCCCCATAGGCCATTATAACTGTATACATCCCCCATAGGCCATTATAACTGTATACATCTCCCATAGGCCAATATAACTGTATACACCCCCCATAGGCCATTATAACTGTATACATTCCCCATAGGCCATTATAACTGTATACATTCCCCATAGGCCAATATAACTGTATACATCCCCCATAGGCCATTATAACTGTATACACCCCCCATAGACCATTATAACTGTATACATCCCCCATAGGCCATTATAACTGTATACATCTCCCATAGGCCATTATAACTGTATACACCCCCCATAGGCCATTATAACTGTATACACCCCCCATAGGCCATTATAACTGTATACACCCCCCATAGACCATTATAACTGTATACATCCCCCATGGGCCATTATAAATGTATACACCCCCCATAGGCCATTATAACTGTATACATTCCCCATAGGCCATTATAACTGTATACATTCCCCATAGGCCATTATAACTGTATACATCTCCCATAGGCCATTATAACTGTATACATTCCCCATAGGCCATTATAACTGTATACATCTCCCATAGGCCATTATAACTGTATACATCTCCCATAGGCCATTATAACTGTATACACCCCCCATAGACCATTATAACTGTATACATCCCCCATGGGCCATTATAACTGTATACACCCCCCATAGGCCATTATAACTGTATACATCCCCCATGGGCCATTATAACTGTATACATTCCCCATAGGCCATTATAACTGTATACATCTCCCATAGGCCATTATAACTGTATACATCTCCCATAGGCCATTATAACTGTATACATCTCCCATAGGCCATTATAACTGTATACATATCCCATAGGCCATTATAACTGTATACACCCCCCATAGACCATTATAACTGTATACATCTCCCATGGGCCAATATAACTGTATACATCCCCCATAGGCCATTATAACTGTATACACCCCCCATAGGCCATTATAACTGTATACATCTCCCATAGGCCATTATAACTGTATACATCTCCCATAGGCCAATATAACTGTATACACCCCCATAGGCCATTATAACTGTATACACCCCCCATAGGCCATTATAACTGTATACACCCCCATAGGCCATTATAACTGTATACACCCCCCATAGGCCATTATAACTGTATACATCTCCCATAGGCCATTATAACTGTATACACCCCCCATAGGCCATTATAACTGTATACATCTCCCATAGGCCATTATAACTGTATACATTCCCCATAGGCCATTATAACTGTATACATCTCCCATAGGCCATTATAACTGTATACACCCCCCATAGGCCATTATAACTGTATACATCCCCCATAGGCCATAATAACTGTATACATCTCCCATAGGCCAATATAACTGTATACACCCCCCATAGGCCATTATAACTGTATACACCCCCATAGGCCATTATAACTGTATACACCCCCCATAGGCCATTATAACTGTATACATCCCCCATAGGCCATAATAACTGTATACATCTCCCATAGGCCAATATAACTGTATACACCCCCCATAGGCCATTATAACTGTATACACCCCCATAGGCCATTATAACTGTATACACCCCCATAGGCCATTATAACTGTATACATCTCCCATAGGCCATTATAACTGTATACACCCCCCATAGGCCATTATAACTGTATACATTCCCCATAGACCATTATAACTGTATACACCCCCCATAGACCATTATAACTGTATACATCTCCCATGGGCCATTATAACTGTATACACCCCCCATAGACCATTATAACTGTATACATCCCCCATAGGCCATTATAACTGTATACACCCCCCATAGGCCATTATAACTGTATACACCCCCCATAGGCCATAATAACTGTATACATCTCCCATAGGCCAATATAACTGTATACACCCCCCATAGGCCATTATAACTGTATACACCCCCATAGGCCATTATAACTGTATACACCCCCCATAGGCCATTATAACTGTATACATCTCCCATAGGCCATTATAACTGTATACACCCCCCATAGGCCATTATAACTGTATACATTCCCCATAGACCATTATAACTGTATACACCCCCCATAGACCATTATAACTGTATACATCTCCCATGGGCCATTATAACTGTATACACCCCCCATAGACCATTATAACTGTATACATCCCCCATAGGCCATTATAACTGTATACACCCCCCATAGGCCATTATAACTGTATACACCCCCCATAGACCATTATAACTGTATACACCCCCCATAGACCATTATAACTGTATACACCTACCATAGACCATTATAACTGTATACATCTCCCATAGGCCATTATAACTGTATACATCCCCCATAGGCCAGTATAACTGTATACATCTCCCATAGACCATTATAACTGTATACACCCCCCATAGACCATTATAACTGTATACACCCCCCATAGGCCATTATAACTGTATACATCTCCCATAGGCCAATATAACTGTATACACCCCCCATAGGCCATTATAACTGTATACATCTCCCATAGACCATTATAACTGTATACACCCCCCATAGGCCATTATAACTGTATACATCTCCCATAGACCATTATAACTGTATACATCCCCCATAGACCATTATAACTGTATACACCCCCCATAGACCATTATAACTGTATACATCCCCCATAGACCATTATAACTGTATACATCTCCCATAGACCATTATAACTGTATACATCTCCCATAGGCCAATATAACTGTATACACCCCCCATAGGCCAATATAACTGTATACACCCCCCATAGGCCATTATAACTGTATACACCCCCCATAGGCCATAATAACTGTATACACCCCCCATAGGCCATTATAACTGTATACACCCCCCATAGGCCATTATAACTGTATACACCCCCCATAGGCCATTATAACTGTATACACCCCCCATAGGCCATTATAACTGTATACACCCCCCATAGACCATTATAACTGTATACACCCCCCATAGACCATTATAACTGTATACACCCCCCATAGGCCATTATAACTGTATACACCCCCCATAGGCCATTATAACTGTATACATCCCCCCCCATAGACCATTATAACTGTATACACCCCCCATAGACCATTATAACTGGGATGAGATAGAAGAGAGGAGACAGATGAGTAACTCCTCTCCTGCTGGACTGTATCTGGATTCTCGGTCCTCCCTGCGGGAATTTCTCTGGATACGTTATCTGTGTCGGTGAGAGGAAGCGATAGGCAGCGGCTTCTGCCCGGACGCCGGATCCACCCAGGCTGGGAAAGTTACGGCCCTTGTTTTCCTTTCTTGTATTTATTTGACCTAAAGAATGTGGGTGCAATGGGCGAGTGCGGGGCCCCCAGGGGCCGGAGAGAGATGAATAATCCATACATTGTATCTCACCTGAAGGGAGTGGCGCCCATAGTGTCCTGAGGGTCATCACCCGGGAGGACTCCGCCACACCCCCGCACCCATTTCCTCCACATTTCCATCACAGTCATCTCCTCCGATCCCTGAGAGACCCTCCAAAGTCTCATCCCAAAGACCCCGGAGACAATACACATCCAGATAAGGGAGACCCCGGAGACAATACACATCCAGATAAGAGAGACCCCGGAGACAATATACATCCAGATAAGGGAGACCCCGGAGACATTATACATCCAGATAAGGGAGACCCCGGAGACATTATACATCCAGATAAGGGAGACCCCGGAGACATTATACATCCAGATAAGGGAGACCCCGGAGACATTATACATCCAGATAAGGGAGACCCCGGAGACATTATATATCCAGATAAGAGAGACCCCGGAGACAATACACATCCAGATAAGGGAGACCCCGGAGACAATACACATCCAGATAAGGGAGACCCCGGAGACAATACACATCCAGATAAGGGAGACCCCGGAGACATTATATATCCAGATAAGGGAGACCCCGGAGACAATACACATCCAGATAAGGGAGACCCCGGAGACAATACACATCCAGATAAGGGAGACCCCGGAGACATTATACATCCAGATAAGGGAGACCCCGGAGACATTATACATCCAGATAAGGGAGACCCCGGAGACAATATACATCCAGATAAGGGAGACCCCGGAGACATTATACATCCAGATAAGGGAGACCCCGGAGACAATATACATCCAGATAAGGGAGACCCCGGAGACATTATATATCCAGATAAGGGAGACCCCGGAGACAATACACATCCAGATAAGGGAGACCCCGGAGACAATACACATCCAGATAAGGGAGAACCCGGAGACATTATACATCCAGATAAGGGAGACCCCGGAGACAATACACATCCAGATAAGGGAGACCCCGGAGACAATATACATCCAGATAAGGGAGACCCCAGATACATCATATATTCAGATTAGGGAGACCCGGGAGGCAGGCCTGGCTTAGGTCTCTCCTATCGCTCTCCGCTACCTCTGAGTATTATCAGGTATTCCTGCACTAGTTCCATGTTACCAGAACTGTTCTTATATGTTTGGGTTGCACTCACTCTCTCTCCCTCCCCGGCCCCTGCACTCTCTCTCCCTCCCCGGCCCCTGCACTCTCTCAGCACTCTCTCTCTCCCTCCCCGGCCCCTGCACTCTCTCAGCACTCTCTCTCTCTCTCCCTCCCCGGCCCCTGCACTCTCTCAGCACTCTCTCTCTCTCTCTCTCCCTCCCCGGCCCCTGCACTCTCTCTCCCTCCCCGGCCCCTGCACTCTCTCTCCCTCCCCGGTCCCTGCACTCTCTCAGCACTCTCAGTAAAGTTGACCACTGTTCCAGTGGGTTCTCTGTCATCTCTGTCGCCGCACCTTCCCCCTCACTGGCACCTCACACCAGTTCTACCAAGGTCCGGAGGTGGGTGTTGGGTATTACCAATCCTGACCACCATAACAAGTCGCCCCCAAACACCAGAGCCCATCGGCTACTTACAACACCTGCACCGACACCCCGGGCCACGGCATATATACACCCAGCCTATATACACCCCAGCTTATATATTCCAGGGGTAAGTGTGCTTGATCTATGGAGTTGTTCCTGCTGACGTCACTTCTTTGGTGGTTGGTCGGAGAATTGTTCAGCCAGATGGTAGGTTGTCATGATGCCAGTGCTGACTCGGCACACAGGTATGTCCTCTAGCTTTAGGATACTGTCCTGCACCTTTAGAGATGTTCACGGTGGGGGTTGGGGTGATCCCTGACTTGTCCTCTCTGTTGTGGTTTAGCGCTGCATGGTTGAAATATGTGTTGCTTGGAAGGAAAGAGTCTCTGTCCCATGTAGGTCCACTACAGCTGGTCTGTCCCGAAGGGGGAACCTGGCAGAGCCAGGCTCCTGGCGAAACTCTGCAGGAGACCCTGGTCTGTGTGTCTTGCCTCTACGAGAACCAGAGAAGAACTTACTAGTGTGGGTGTACACTTCCTCTCCCCATGTGACAACTTCCTACAGGGTGTGTAATAACCCCTATGAGTGGTGGAGAATAGAGTGCAAATAAAAAGGAGAATAGAGATAGGTGAAGAGGAAGTCTTCTTGGTGCACAGATTACAAACAAACAAAGGCCCCTTGCTCACTACAGCTGTGCAATATATAAATATACACATACATACTAGTGACAAAACTTTGCTTTTGAGTACAGGCTTTTGCGAGGGGTGTACAGGCTATCATCACATACCCACCCCAGCCTATATACACCCAGTCTATAAGAGAAGAGAGAGGAGTCTGGAGTGGACATAGGAGTCTGGAGGAAGGTGTTAGGATCCGGTCCTGGTTTTATGTTTGTTGTGGTTTGGGGTATTTCTGTATATTCTGTATATTCCTGCCGTCCTCTTATTCCACTGTCCTGCTACTAGACCTCCTGCTTACACCTACATGGGATCACTCTGATATTTAAACTCCTCAGCAAGATTCCACTAGTGCTGCACATCCTGCCTGCTGCCTGTCAGCGGCGCTGCCGCTCACCTACCCAGGACCCGCTCCTGCCCTGTGCTACCAACCGCTACAGCCACTTACCACCTCCAGCTCTGCTGAACCAAACAATGATCACCTGCCGGACATCATCCAGCGCTGCTGCAACTAAACCTGAGTCTGAATATGAGGAGGAGAGAGAGGAGTCTGGGGAGAACAGAGAGGAGTCTGGGAAGGAGATAGAGGAGTCTGGGAAGGAGAGAGAGGAGTCTAGTGAGGACAGAGAGGAGTCTGGGAAGGAGAGAGGAGTCTGGGGAGAACAGAAAGGAGTCTGGGAAGGAGATAGAGGAGTCTGGGAAGGAGATAGAGGAGTCTGGGAAGGAGATAGAGGAGTCTGGGAAGGAGATAGAGGAGTCTAGTGAGGACAGAGAGGAGTCTGGGAAGGAGATACAGGAGTCTGGGAAGGAGATAGAGGAGTCTGGGAAGGAGAGAGAGGAGTCTAGTGAGGACAGAGAGGAGTCTGGGGAGGAAAGAGAGGAGTCTGGGAAGGACAGAGAGGAGTCTGGGGAGGACAGAGAGGAGTCTGGGAAGGAGAGAGAGGAGTCTGGGAAGGAAAGAGAGGAGTCTGGGGAGGACAGAGAGGAGTCTGGGAAGGAAAGAGAGGAATCTGGGAGGACAGAGAGGAGTCTGGGAAGGACAGAGAGGAGTCTGGGAAGGAAAGAGAGGAGTCTGGGGAGAACATAGAGGAGTCTGGGAAGGAAAGAGAGGAGTCTGGGAGGACAGAGAGGAGTCTGGGAAGGACAGAGAGGAGTCTGGGAAGGAGATAGAGGAGTCTGGGAAGGAGAGAGAGAAGTCTAGTGAGAACAGAGAGGAGTCTGGGAAGGAGAGAGTGGAGTCTGGGGAGGACAGAGAGGAGTCTGGGGAGGACAGAGAGGAGTCGGGGGAGGACAGAGAGGAGTCTGGGAAGGACAGAGAGGAGTCTGGGAAGGACAGAGAGGAGTCTGGGAAGGAAAGAGAGGAGTCTGGGGAGGACAGAGAGGAGTCTGGGAAGGAAAGAGAGGAATCTGGGAGGACAGAGAGGAGTCTGGGAAGGACAGAGAGGAGTCTGGGAAGGAGATAGAGGAGTCTGGGAAGGAGAGAGAGAAGTCTAGTGAGAACAGAGAGGAGTCTGGGAAGGAGAGAGTGGAGTCTGGGGAGGACAGAGAGGAGTCTGGGGAGGACAGAGAGGAGTCGGGGGAGGACAGAGAGGAGTCTGGGAAGGACAGAGAGGAGTCTGGGAAGGACAGAGGAGTCTGGAAAGAACAGAGAGGAGTCTGGGAAGGACAGAGAGGAGTCTGGGGAGGACAGAGAGGAGTCTGGGGAGGACAGAGAGAAGTCTGGGGAGAACAGAGAGGAGTCTGGGGAGAACAGAGAGAGGAGTCTGGGGAGGAGAGAGAGGAGTCTGGGGAGAACAGAGAGGAGTCTGGGGGGAGAGAGAGGAGTCTGGGGGGGAGAGAGAGGAGTCTGGGGAGAATCGAGAGGAGCCTGGGGAGAACAGAGAGGAGTCTGGGGAGGAGAGAGAGGAGTCTGGGGAGAACAGAGAGGAGTCTGGGGGGAGAGAGAGGAGTCTGGGGGGGAGAGAGAGGAGCCTGGGGAGAACCGAGAGGAGCCTGGGGAGAACAGAGAGGAGCCTGGGGAGAACAGAGAGGAGTCTGGGGGGAGAGAGAGGAGTCTGGGAAGGACAGAGAGGAGTCTGGGGAGGAGAGAGAGGAGTCTGGGGAGGAGAAGGAGGAGTCTGGGAAGGAGAGAGAGGAGCAGCAGCTGGGTCCCGGCCTGTGTGATACTGCCCTATCACTAATGGTGGTTTCCTGGGTTAAGTTCTAGTTGGTGTCAGTGTGAACCTGATCCAATGTTACAGGATGGGAGGATCAATATTACATATATATCAGGAGAGCTACAGATGTAAAGAGACTCTCTAAAGTCAGAGTAACCTCTGTGCTGTTCATTCAGTTATTATCAGCCAGGAAGATGCTGCATATAACACTCAGCAATAAGATACTCAACAAGTACAGAACCACTCACTGCAGAGGACACACATGCTCAGTCACTGTCTCCTCCTCCTAATGTGCTGAGTGCTGGAGGACACACATGCTCAGTCACTGTCTCCTCCTCCTAATGTGCTGAGTGCTGGAGGACACACATGCTCAGTCACTGTCCCCTCCTCCTAATGTGCTGAGTGCTGGAGGACACACATGCTCAGTCACTGTCTCCTCCCCCTGATGAGCTGAGTGCTGGAGGCCACACATGCTCAGTCACTGTCCCCTCCTCCTGATGAGGCGAGTGCTGGAGGACACACATTCTCAGTCACTGTCCCCATCTACCTAATGTGCTGAGTGCTGGAGGACACACATGCTCAGTCACTGTCCCCATCTACCTAATGTGCTGAGTGCTGGAGGACACACATGCTCAGTCACTGTCCTGATTGTGCAGCTTGCTGGATGTCTTGCAGGTGACATCTATAGGGGATTTTCCTGCATTTATTTTATGGTTAATGTCCCTTTAAAGCAGAACTTTGATTGCAGCTGTGAATGTGAGTGCAGATAATCCCTCAGCTATTTGTGTAGCTGATATCTTAGCTGAGGATCAGCAGTTTATACACCTTATTACAGATGAACTCTCATTGCTTCTATGTGGGTGGCTGAACCAACAAAAATATTCACAGAAATAAACCTGTCTAATTGTTTTCAATCAAGCAGCAATTCCATGGTGTTCTGACTTCACCCCGCGCTGCAGCCGGAGCCCCGAGAAACCTGCAGGATCCGGCCCCCGGACAGGCAGCGGCTTGTTTGCCTTGTTCTTATCCGCTGATTTCTTGCCTGTTTCTGTCTTCACTGCCTTGTAAATTGTGATCAGGACAATGCACTGACTACAGCAACTGACTACAGCAACTGAAAACAACAGACTACAGCTCCTGACTACAACAGACTACAGCAACTGAAAACAACAGACTACAGCTCCTGACTACAACAGACTACAGCTCCAGGCTACAACAGACTACAGCTCCAGACTAGAACAGACTACAGCTCCAGACTACAACAGACTACAGCTCCTTCCTACAACAGACTACAGCTCCAGACTAGAACAGACTACAGCTCCTGGCTACAACAGACTACAGCTCCTTGCTACAACAGACTACAGCTCCAGACTAGAACAGACTACAGCTCCTGGCTACAACAGACTACAGCTCCTGGCTACAACAGACTACAGCTCCTGGCTACAACAGACTACAGTTCCAGACTACAACAGGCTACAGCTCCAGACTACAACAGACTACAGCTCCTTGCTACAACAGACTACAGCTCCAGACTAGAACAGACTACAGCTCCAGACTACAACAGACTACAGCTCCTTGCTACAACAGACTACAGCTCCAGGCTACAGCTCCTTGCTACAACAGACTACAGCTCCAGACTAGAACAGACTACAGCTCCAGACTACAACAGACTACAGCTCCTGGCTACAACAGACTACAGCTCCTGGCTACAACAGACTACAGCTCCTGGCTACAACAGACTACAACGGACTACAGCTCCTGACTACAACAGACTACAGTTCCAGACTACAACAGACTACAGCTCCAGACTACAACAGACTACAGCTCCAGACTACAACAGACTACAGCTCCAGACTACAACAGACTACAGCTCCAGACTACAACAGACTACAGCTCCAGACTACAACAGACTACAGCTCCTGGCTACAACAGACTACAGCTCCAGGCTACAGCTCCTTGCTACAACAGACTACAGCTCCAGACTAGAACAGACTACAGCTCCAGACTACAACAGACTACAGCTCCTGGCTACAACAGACTACAGCTCCTGGCTACAACAGACTACAGCTCCTGGCTACAACAGACTACAACGGACTACAGCTCCTGACTACAACAGAATACAGTTCCAGACTACAACGGACTACAGTTCCAGACTACAACAGACTACAGCTTCAGACTACAACAGACTACAGCTCCAGACTACAACAGACTACAGCTCCAGACTACAACAGACTACAGCTCCAGACTACAACAGACTACAGCTCCTGGCTACAACAGACTACAGCTCCAGACTACAACAGACTACAGCTCCTGGCTACAACAGACTACAACGGACTACAGTTCCAGACTACAACAGGCTACAGCTCCTGACTACAACAGACTACAGCTCCAGACTACAACAGACTACAGCTCCTGGCTACAACGGACTACAACGGACTACAGTTCCAGACTACAACAGGCTACAGCTCCAGACTACAACAGACTACAGCTCCAGACTACAACAGACTACAGCTCCAGACTACAACAGACTACAGTTCCAAACTACAACAGACTACAGCTCCAGACTACAACTCCAGACTACAACAGACTACAGCTCCAGACTACAGCTCCAGACTACAACAGACTACAGCTCCAGACTACAACAGACTACAGCTCCTGGCTACAACAGACTACAACGGACTACAGTTCCAGACTACAACAGACTACAGCTCCTGGCTACAACGGACTACAGCTCCAGTCTACAACAGACTACAACAGACTACAACGGACTACAGCTCCAGTCTACAACGGACTACAGCTCCAGTCTACAACGGACTACAGCTCCTGACTACAACAGACTACAACGGACTACAGCTCCAGTCTACAACAGACTACAGCTCCAGTCTACAACAGACTACAGCTCCAGTCTACAACAGACTACAGCTCCTGACTACAACAGACTACAACGGACTACAGCTCCTGACTACAACAGACTACAACGGACTACAGCTCCAGTCTACAACAGACTATAGCTCCTGGCTGCAACAGGCTACAGCTAATGACTACAACAGACTACAACGGACTACAGCTCCAGACTACAACAGACTAAAGCTCCAGACTACAACAGACTAAAGCTCCAGACTACAACAGACTAAAGCTCCAGACTACAACAGACTACAGCTCCAGACTACAACAGACTACAGCTCCTGGCTACAACAGACTACAACGGACTACAGTTCCAGACTACAACAGGCTACAGCTCCTGACTACAACAGACTACAGCTCCAGACTACAACAGACTACAGCTCCAGACTACAACAGACTACAGCTCCAGACTACAACAGACTACAGCTCCAGACTACAACAGACTACAGCTCCAGACTACAACAGACTACAGCTCCAGACTACAACAGACTACAGCTCCAGACTACAACAGACTACAGCTCCAGACTACAACAGACTACAGCTCCAGACTACAACAGACTACAGCTCCAGACTACAACATACTACAGCTCCAGACTACAACAGACTACAGCTCCTGGCTACAACAGACTACAACGGACTACAGTTCCAGACTACAACAGGCTACAGCTCCTGACTACAACAGACTACAGCTCCAGACTACAACAGACTACAGCTCCAGACTACAACAGACTACAGCTCCAGACTACAACAGACTACAGCTCCAGACTACAACAGACTACAGCTCCAGACTACAGCTCCAGACTACAATAGACTAAAGCTCCAGACTACAACAGACTAAAGCTCCAGACTACAACAGACTAAAGCTCCAGACTACAACAGACTACAGCTCCAGACTACAACAGACTACAGCTCCAGACTACAACAGACTACAGCTCCAGACTACAACAGACTACAGCTCCAGACTACAACAGACTACAGCTCCAGACAACAACAGACTAAAGCTCCAGACTACAACAGACTAAAGCTCCAGACTACAACAGACTACAGCTCCAGACTACAACAGACTACAGCTCCAGACTACAACAGACTACAGCTCCAGACTACAACAGACTAAAGCTCCAGACTACAACAGACTAAAGCTCCAGACTACAACAGACTACAGCTCCAGACTACAACAGACTACAGCTCCAGACTACAACAGACTACAGCTCCTGGCTACAACAGACTACAACGGACTACAGCTCCAGACTACAACGGACTACAGCTCCAGACTACAACAGACTACAGCTCCAGACTACAACGGACTACAGCTCCAGACTACAACAGACTACAGCTCCAGACTACAACAGACTACAGCTCCAGACTACAACGGACTACAGCTCCAGACTACAACAGACTACAGCTCCAGACTACAACGGACTACAGCTCCAGACTACAACAGACTACAGCTCCTGGCTACAACAGACTACAACGGACTACAGCTCCAGACTACAACGGACTACAGCTCCAGACTACAACAGACTACAGCTCCAGACTACAACAGACTACAGCTCCAGACTACAACGGACTACAGCTCCAGACTACAACAGACTATAGCTCCAGACTACAACAGACTAAAGCTCCAGACCACAACAGACTACAGCTCCTGGCTACAACAGACTACAGCTCCTGGCTACAACGGACTACAGCTCCAGTCTACAACAGACTACAACAGACTACAACGGACTACAGCTCCAGTCTACAACGGACTACAGCTCCAGTCTACAACGGACTACAGCTCCTGACTACAACAGACTACAACGGACTACAGCTCCAGTCTACAACAGACTACAACGGACTACAGCTCCAGTCTACAACAGACTACAGCTCCAGTCTACAACAGACTACAGCTCCTGACTACAACAGACTACAACGGACTACAGCTCCTGACTACAACAGACTACAACGGACTACAGCTCCAGTCTACAACAGACTATAGCTCCTGGCTACAACAGGCTACAGCTCCACACTACAACAGACTAAAGCTCCAGACTACAACAGACTAAAGCTCCAGACCACAACAGACTACAGCTCCTGGCTACAACAGACTACAGCTCCTGGCTACAACGGACTACAGCTCCAGTCTACAACAGACTACAACAGACTACAACGGACTACAGCTCCAGTCTACAACGGACTACAGCTCCAGTCTACAACGGACTACAGCTCCTGACTACAACAGACTACAGCTCCAGTCTACAACAGACTACAACGGACTACAGCTCCAGTCTACAACAGACCACAACTCCAGTCTAAAACAGACTACAGCTCCTGACTACAACAGACTACAACGGACTACAGCTCCTGACTACAACAGACTACAACGGACTACAGCTCCAGTCTACAACAGACTATAGCTCCTGGCTACAACAGGCTACAGCTAATGACTACAACAGACTACAACGGACTACAGCTCCAGACTACAACAGACTAAAGCTCCAGACTACAACAGACTAAAGCTCCAGACTACAACAGACTAAAGCTCCAGACTACAACAGACTACAGCTCCAGACTACAACAGACTACAGCTCCAGACTACAACAGACTACAGCTCCAGACTACAACAGACTACAGCTCCAGACTACAACAGACTACAGCTCCAGACTACAACAGACTAAAGCTCCAGACTACAACAGACTACAGCTCCAGACTACAACAGACTACAGCTCCAGACTACAACAGACTACAGCTCCAGTCTACAACAGACTACAGCTCCAGTCTACAACAGACTACAGCTCCAGTCTACAACAGACTACAGCTCCTGACTACAACAGACTACAACGGACTACAGCTCCAGTCTACAACAGACTATAGCTCCTGGCTACAACAGGCTACAGCTAATGACTACAACAGACTACAACGGACTACAGCTCCTGACTACAACAGACTACAACGGACTACAGCTCCAGTCTACAACAGACTACAACGGACTACAGCTCCAGTCTACAACAGACTACAGCTCCAGTCTACAACAGACTACAGCTCCTGACTACAACAGACTACAACGGACTACAGCTCCTGACTACAACAGACTACAACGGACTACAGCTCCAGTCTACAACAGACTATAGCTCCTGGCTACAACAGGCTACAGCTAATGACTACAACAGACTACAACGGACTACAGCTCCAGACTACAACAGGCTACAGCTCCTGACTACATCAGACTACAACAGGCTACAGCTCCTGACTACAGCTCAAGACTACAACAGGCTACAGCTCCTGACTACAGCTCCAGACTACAACAGGCTACAGCTCCTGACTACAGCTCCTGACTACAGCTCCAGACTACAACAGACCACAGCTCCAGACTACATCTGACTATGTAGTGACCCGGTACGGGCCTCTAAGTCTTTATTGCACCTGAGTAAGGTAACTCCCTCGGGTTCACACAGGTGGGGATGAAGTGTCCACTGCAGTTAGTATTTTTACCACTAGGTGTCACTTAAACACTTTTTATTTTTACAGATGGCTGAACAAGACAAAGGGCAAACTGTTTATATGTTACATGTTATGTCTCGTCCACTCACAGGTGCAGGTGCTTTCCCTCCTTCATCTGGCCTATCTCCTGACCTCTCTCTGCACACAGAGCCTCAAGAATCACAGGCAGGCTTGGTTAGACCCCTGTAAGAAGGAGTTAGTTCCTGGTGGGAGTAGTGTAAATTTAGTTTGTTCTAGACAGTGTGAGGAAGCAGCCAGGTCCCATGACAGGGAAACGCAACCACGATGCAGTGCTAGAAAGTACCAAGGGGAGAGAAGCCACACAGGGATTACCTTGTCCACGACAGGAACCTCTCTAAAAGTGCAGGGCAGTTACCTCAGCAGTCACAGGAACTGAGCCCAGTGGAACAAAGTTACAGAAAGTCTAAGTATTCCACTGCTCAGTGCAAGATGACCGGGAAGTCTCGGGAGTCGGGTTAGCCCAGATAACTAGGCCAGGGGCTCGTACTACCCTGACAGGACGAGTAGCTCGCAATTGTAGGGCAGAAGCCGGTAAGACACAATCTAAATGTGAGTACGAGTGTTCTCTATATCCTCTCAAACTGTTCCAGGCAGAGTACATGTCTATTTGGACAAGGCCCTTCAGACTCCCTCGCTCTTCTTCTCTCCTCGTGAAAAGTAGAACTGGCTCAGTTGCCCCTAGCAACCAATCAGATTCCACCTTTCATTTTCCAAAGAGTCTGTGAGGAATGAAAGGTGGAATCTGACTGGTTGCCAGGGGCGACTGAGCCAGTTTCACTATACACCAGTTTAATAAATCTCCCCCTTCTCTCTACCTTAGATATAAGAAGCTGAGGAACCTCCAGGATAGTTTCCTTGAGTTGTATTTCTGCCATTGTACCGTTGTATTGCAAGTTCCTGCAAATAAACGGATCTATTTTTATTCTATGTATTGGTCTCTGGCCCATTCTGGCTATATATACCTGTACACTTGGTATAAACCTTTCCGTGCCGGCAGGGCCCCAAGCTGTCCGGGGTGGGTCCTAAACCATTCCAGGCTACTGTTACAAGTGCCCAAGTGACCTCAGACCCACTCAGCACACCAACATAACAGATGACCCGGCAGTGAAACCCACACCACCTGATGGCCGATTGCCGCAAGTACAGGTTCTGTCTACACCTGACTACAGTCCTGACTATAGTACCTGACTACAGCTCTTGACTATAGTACCTGACTACAGCTCCTGACTATAGTACCTGACTATAGTACCTGGCTACAGCTCCTGACTACAGCCCTGACTATAGTACCCGACTACAGCTCCTGACTATAGTACCTGACTACAGCTCCTGACTATAGTACCTGACTACAGCCCTGACTATAGTACCTGACTACAGCTCCTGACTACAGTACCTGACTACAGCTCCTGACTATAGTACCTGACTACAGCTCCTGACTATAGTACCTGACTACAGCTCCTGACTATAGTACCTGACTACAGCTCCTGACTATAGTACCTGACTACAGCTCCTGACTATAGTACCTGACTACAGCTCCTGACTATAGTACCTGACTACAGCTCCTGACTACAGTACCTGACTACAGCTCCTGACTATAGTACCTGACTACAGGACCTGACTATAGTACCTGACTACAGCTCCTGACTATAGTACCTGACTACAGCTCCTGACTATAGTACCTGACTACAGCTCCTGACTATAGTACCCGACTACAGCTCCTGACTATAGTACCCGACTACAGCTCCTGACTATAGTACCTGACTACAGGACCTGACTATAGTACCTGACTACAGCTCCTGACTATAGTACCTGACTACAGCCCTGACTATAGTACCTGACTAAAGCTCCTGACTATAGTACCTGACTACAGCTCCTGACTATAGTACCTGACTACAGCTCCTGACTATAGTACCTGACTACAGCTCCTGACTATAGTACCTGACTACAGCTCCTGACTATAGTACCCGACTACAGCTCCTGACTATAGTACCTGACTACAGGACCTGACTATAGTACCTGACTACAGCTCCTGACTATAGTACCCGACTACAGCTCCTGACTATAGTACCTGACTACAGACCTGACTACAGTTCCTAATTACACCAGACTCTGACCAGAGACCCTAACAACTGCACCCATAAGGTCTGATAACTGGAAGCTTTAACCTCCAAAATAAAAATCCTTAAAGGGGTAATCTCCAATACACATTCTAGACAGCTGACTGTTAATTGCTTTATTATGTGTCTTCCAGAACATAGAGGCGCTGGGTCCTGCATGACCTCCATGTTGTGTGTGTTTGGAGGCGTATGGATGGAGGAATGACTCCGGGATTATCCCTCTGACGTATGTATGGTCATTTGAAAAATTTATGGCCTAATTCATTCTTGAAGAGATTGTGAATATTTCTTAGAGCCAAAACAGGTGAAATCTGAGAGGGATAATGCGGCCAGAGAACAGCTGCTATGGGGACCCGACTAACGTCCTGACAACACAAGGGACCGGCCGTCACAACGACCACATTAAGGCACAACAGGTGCACATGTAGCTGAGCTGTGTGAGGACGATATAAGAATCTGTAATACTCACCCACCTCTCCAGAGATTGCTGCGGTTTCCTTATAGGAAGTAACGCTGTATCGCTCCCACAGATGTACGGCTGTATCTCTCCCATAGATGTACGGCTGTATCGCTCCCATAGATGTACGGCTGTATCTCTCCCATGGATGTACGGCTGTATCTCTCCCATAGATGTACGGCTGTATCTCTCCCATGGATGTACGGCTGTATCTCTCCCATGGATGTACGGCTGTATCTCTCCCATGGATGTACGGCTGTATCTCTCCCATAGATGTACGGCTGTATCTCTCCCATAGATGTATGGCTGTATCTCTCCCATAGATGTACGGCTGTATCGCTCCCATAGGATGTACAGGCTGTATCTCTCCCATAGATGTACGGCTGTATCTCTCCCATAGATGTATGGCTGTATCTCTCCCATAGATGTACGGCTGTATCGCTCCCATAGATGTACAGCTGTAGCCCTTCCATGGATGTACAGCTGTATATCTCCCATAGATGTACGGCTGTATCTCTCCCATAGATGTACAGCTGTAGCCCTTCCATGGATGTACGGCTGTATCTCTCCCATAGATGTACGGCTGTATCACTCCCATAGATGTACAGCTGTAGCCCTTCCATGGATGTACGGCTGTATCTCTCCCATAGATGTACGGCTGTATCTCTCCCATAGATGTACGGCTGTATCACTCCCATAGATGTACGGCTGTAGCCCTTCCATGGATGTACGGCTGTATCTCTCCCATGGATGTACGGCTGTATCTCTCCCATGGATGTACGGCTGTATCTCTCCCATGGATGTACGGCTGTATCTCTCCCATGGATGTACGGCTGTATCTCTCCCATAGATGTACGGCTGTATCTCTCCCATAGATGTACGGCTGTAGCCCTCCCATAGATGTACGGCTTTATCTCTCCCATAGATGTACGGCTGTATCTCTCCCATAGATGTACGGCTGAAGCCCTCCCATGGATGTACGGCTGTAGCCCTCTCATAGACGTACGGCTGTATTTCTCCCATAGATGTTGGCTGTATCGTTCCCATAGACATATGGCTGTAGCTCTCTCCCATAGATCTATGGTTGTTTCTTTCCCATAGATGTACAGCTGTAGCTCTCTCCCATAGATGTACGGCTGTAGCCCTCCCATAGATGTACAGCTGTATCACTCCCATGGATGTACGGCTGTAGCCCTCCCATAGATGTACAGCTGTAGCCCTCCCATAGATGTACGGCTGTAGCCCTCCCATAGATGTACGGCTGTAGCCTTCCCATAGATATATATCTGTAGAGGTCCAATAAATGTACAGATGAACATCTAATTACATCCTCAACTAGGACTAGTGATGAGCGAGTACTAAAATGCTCGGGTGCTCGTTACTCGAGACAAATATCTCACGATACTCGAGTGCTCATTTCGAGTAATGAACCCTATTGAAGTCAATGGGAAACTCAAGCATTTTTGCAGGGGACCCAAGTTCGGTAGAGTGAAGGTCGTGTGAAAACCTGTCAACCTCAGAAAATGATGGAAACACAACTGAAACGCACAGGAAACAGCAGGGGCAGCATGTATGCATGCCTCTGAGGCTGCCTAATGCCACCATTACGCCAAATTATGGGCAACAGCCTGGTTAAAACAGAGGTAGGCATATGGACCACCCAAAAACTTTGCCTGACACAGCATGGCGGTGAGGACACAGAGAACCATTAAAAACAGAGGTAGCATAAGAACCACTCCAAAATTTAGACTGACACAGCATGGCGGTGAGGACAGAGTGACCAAGGTAGAAGCGGTAGCCAGTCAGCCTTCCAAAAATTATACTAGACCTAGCATGGCAGTGAGCACACAGAGAACCAATAAAAACAGAGGTAGCATATGAACCATCCAAAAACTTAGCCTGACACCAAAGACCAATAAAAATAGCCGGATTATGGCTAGATTTAGCCTCACCCCTCATGCAGTTGTGCGTGAGAGGCATATCTATGGAGGTAGGGACGAAGAATAACAATACAGTCTTCTTAAGAGGCCCCGGAATTTGATTTGATCAAATTAATTCACTTTCAATCCTTTAAAGAGTCTCTAAGAGAGGACAAGTGCGGTAGCCTGTCTATTAAAAAGACCTGGTCAATCCTGCCTTCAAAAAGGATACAACATCGAAAAAAGTTAGAAGGTACTGGTGACAGAGGACACCCAGAGGTATAGGGGTGCAGGGGTTACAGGTATAAGGGTTCAGAGGTTACAGGTATAGGTAAGAGCGGCCACACTAAGGGGTATATACTGTAAGAGCGGTCACACTATGGGGTATATACTGTAAGAGCGGTCACACTATGGGGTATATACTGTAAGAGCGGTCACACTATGGTATATACTGTAAGAGAGGTCACACTATGGTGTATATACTGTAAGAGCGGTCACACTATGGAGTATATACTGTAAGAGCGGTCACACTATGGTGTATATACTGTAAGAGCGGTCACACTATGGGGTATATACTGTAAGAGCGGTCACACTATGGTGTATATACTGTAAGAGCGGTCACACTATGGTGTATATACTGTAAGAGCGGTCACACTATGGGGTATATACTGTAAGAGCGGTCACACTATGGTGTATATACTGTAAGAGCGGTCACACTATGGTGTATATACTGTAAGAGCGGTCACACTATGGGGTATATACTGTAAGAGTGGTCACACTATGGTATATACTGTAAGAGAGGTCACACTATGGTGTATATACTGTAAGAGCGGTCACACTATGGTGTATATACTGTAAGAGCGGTCACACTATGGGGTATATACTGTAAGAGCGGTCACACTGTGGGGTATATACTGTGCGAGCGGTCACACTATGGGGTATATACTGTAAGAGCGGTCACACTATGGTGTATATACTGTAAGAGCGGTCACACTATGGAGTGTATATACTGTAAGAGCGGTCACACTATGGGGTATATACTGTAAGAGGGGTCACACTATGGAGTATATACTGTAAGAGCGGTCACACTATGGTGTATATACTGTAGGAGCGGTCACACTATGGTGTATATACTGTAAGAGCGGTCACACTATGGGGTATATACTGTAAGAGCGGTCACACTATGGGGTATATACTGTAAGAGCGGTCACACTATGGGGTATATACTGTAAGAGCGGTCACACTATGGAGTATATACTGTAAGAGCGGTCACACTATGGTGTATATACTGTAAGAGAGGTCACACTATGGTGTATATACTGTAAGAGCGGTCACACTATGGGGTATATACTGTAAGAGCGGTCACACTATGGGGTATATACTGTAAGAGCGGTCACACTATGGAGTATATACAGTAAGAGCGGTCACACTATGGAGTCTATACTGTAAGAGCGGTCACACTATGGGGTATATACTGTAAGAGCGGTCACACTATGGGGTGTATATACTGTAAGAGCGGTCACACTATGGAGTCTATACTGTAAGAGCGGTCACACTATGGGGTATATACTGTAAGAGCGGTCACACTATGGGGTGTATATACTGTAAGAGAGGTCACACTATGGAGTCTATACTGTAAGAGCGGTCACACTATGGAGTCTATACTGTAAGAGCGGTCACACTATGGAGTCTATACTGTAAGAGCGGTCACACTATGGTGTATATACTGTAAGAGCGGTCACACTATGGAGAAGTTATGATGATGATATATATATATATATATATATATACACATCACTGCTTCTTATCCCTGATGAGATGGACCTGCACCAGGACTGGATATTTCTTGACATAATTTTCCAAGGAAAAACACATTTCTGTTACTAAAGAGAAGAAAAACAAGGCTGTTGCTTCACTCCTGGCAGCGGCCGTTGGCCGGGGTCGGCATGGGCCTACTTTTGGCTTCTTGTCCCTCTTACATCATGAAGGGGACGTTTGCAGCGATACAACATCCTTTGTAGCTGAGGATAAATAGCAGCCACCTAACACCACCCGGCCGGCTCCGCCAACTATCCGGAGGATCCGGTCAGTGTCAGCTCCGCAGGATGGGAACACCATGTATCCGACTACCTGCAAGAAACCAGCTCCACTTACAGCAATTTACCACATTTATATCAGGTTTGCTTCTCAGTTTTGGAAACTTTTGAAATTTCTTACAAAATTTTGAAGGAAATAAAAATAAAGAATAATAATGCTGCGCGTCGTGTTCTATGTGACGAGCAAAGAAAACCTAAAGCAGAAGCATTACACAGGGAATCCCATAGATCTGTAGCTGTAGAGAAGCCTTCCCTGCACTGATGTGTGACTGCAGGACATCGCGCCCAGAGCGCAGGGGAGCAGGGCGACTGTGTGGGGACATCTAGGGGGGCACATTGTTTTTCGTACATTGCAAAAACTATAATTTTTGGGGGACAAAAAATATCTCCACGTTGGTTTGAGCCAAATGAGAAGTATGGGAGAGCAACATCCATTCAGTCTCCTTCCCCCAGTTCTCGGCTGCTGCTTTCTACTGAAGACACAAAAATCTGTGTGGGAGCTTTTCTTTCTGTCTCCCCCTCCTCCCCCCTCCCTTCTGAGACGGCTGATGTAAACAAGTCCCTGACTGGCTGCAACATTGTAGCTTCTTTGGAAGGCCGGGAGGGTTAATCTGATGATCTCGCTGTACAATGTTGCAGATACAGCCTGCTAGAGACTTGTTTACATCAGCCGTCTCAGAAGGGAGGGGGGAGGAGGGGGAGACAGAGAGTAAAGCTCACACACAGATTTTTGTGTCTTCAGCAGAAAGGAGACTGAATAGATGGAAGGAGTTTTTTGTCTCACCATGGGCAGCAACATATCAAAAGGTATGTATGGGTGGAGTACCCCTTTAACCGGGGGTGATAACATGGAGTGATTGTCATTACTATTATAGCGGATTCCTGGCGTGTAAATGGCTTTACGATTCTTTACATTCCCAGCTGTAAAACCTGGGACGTTCTCAGGAACCCGATAGCTGTCAGTGCGAATCTCCTGGTGGCTGACGCAATATTTGTCAGGAGACAGATACGTGATGATCCCAGGCTGGATGCGGTATCTGGTGTCCTCAGCACCGTCGCTCCCGGATTCTTCCTGTAATGCGGTCACGCCGCGCTCCGTTTTATGATGAGGTTCTCAGGCTGTGACATAGTAGAAAGTCTCCGATGCCATAAATCATCCGGCGCGACCTCTGAGCCTCATGACGATGGAAGCTGGAGAGGTCGCACGTTCTGCTGACTGTATGCCGGGGACGTGCTTCTGTCCTGACCTCTACTTCTGGAGAGTTCTTGACCTCATGCACCCAATGTCAGGCAGCTGCCACTAAAGCCGGCAGCAAAGTACGGCAATGTGAGTCCGGTGCAGGTGTCTTCCCCATAACAATCAGTGTTGGGTCGCTCCTCACAGGAGGTCAGTAAGGAGATTGGCTTTTAGGGTATCGTTCCTTTCCTCCAGCGGGATCAGTGAACCCTCTAATCTGTATAGGGGAAACATCAGATGTTGGGAGAAGAAGAGTCTTGCTGATGTATTGTGCAGCTTCCTTTCCTCCCCCTATTCACAATGGGGGGGGGGGGGAGGAGTACAGAGGGGTCTGGAGAGATAGCTGTATGGCCGAATTAAAGGGGTATTCCACTCCAACTTAACTTTTGATATGTTGCTGCCCACGGTGAGACTAACAATTCCTTCCATACTTATTATTATCTATTCAGTCTCCTTCCCCCAGTTCTCAGCTGCTGCTTTCTGCTGAAGACACAAAAATCTGTGTGTGAGCCTCTCTTTCTGTCTCCCCCTCCTCCCCCTCCCTTCTGAGGCGGCTGATGTAAACAAATCCCTGGCAGGCTGTATCTGCAACATTGTAGCTTCTATGTAATGCTGGGAGGGATTGTCACAGTGAGTTCATCAGCAGCTTGACCTCAGATTAATCCTCCCAGCATTACAAAGAAGCTACAATGTTGCAGATACAGCCTGCCAGGGACTTGTTTACATCAGCTGTCTTAGAAGGGAGGGGGAGGAGGGGGGGAGACAGAGAGAGAGGCTCACACTCAGATTTTTGTATCTTCAGCAGAAAACAGCAAATGAGAACTGGGGGAAGGAGACTGAATAGATAATAACAAGTATGGAAGGAATTGTTAGTCTCACCATGGACAGCAACATATCAAAAGTTATGTTTGAGCGGAGTACCCCTTTAAAGGGGTTTTCCATTATTAAATAAAAAACAATATCTACATTCTTTAACTGAGGTGAAAAACCTCCCTCCTCAGTCTGCTGACAATGCTTTGTTCCTGTGTCCTCTTGTCACTCTGTATATTGTGCATGTGACGCAACAGCCAATCACTGGCCTCAGAGGTCCAGGAAGTGACTGCCTGCAGCATCACATGATCAACGTACAGGATGGGTATGGTGTGACTGATCTGCAGAGCTCTCTGGGTACAGTGTGACTTCCACTTTGCAGGCCCCCAGTTTGCAGGTCTTCAGCAGTCTCTGGTTAGCAGGCCCCCAGTTTGCAGGCCCCTAGTTTGCAGGCCCCCAGTTTGCAGGCCTCCAGTTTGCAGGCCCCTAGTTTGCAGGCCCCCAGTTTGCAGGCCTCCAATTTGCAGGTCTTCAGCAGTCTCTGGTTAGCAGGCCCCCGGTTTGCAGGCCTCCGGTTTGCAGGCCTCCAGTTTGCAGGCCCCCAGTTTGCAGGCCTCCAGTTTGCAGGCCTCCAGTTTGCAGGCCTCCAGTTTGCAGGCCTCCAGTTTGCAGGTCTTCAGCAGTCTCCGGTTTGCAGGCCTCCAGTTTGCAGGTCTTCAGCAGTCTCCGGTTTGCAGGCCTCCGGATTGCAGGCCCCCAGTTTGCAGGCCCCCAGTTTGCAGGCCCCCAGTTTGCAGGTCTTCAGCAGTCTCCGGTTTGCAGGCCTCCAGTTTGCAGGCCCCCAGTTTGCAGGCCCCCAGTTTGCAGGTCTCCAGTTTGCAGGCCCCCAGTTTGCAGGCTCCCAGTTTGCAGGCCCCCAGTTTGCAGGCCCCCAGTTTGCAGGCCCCCAGTTTGCAGGCCCCCAGTTTGCAGGCCCCCAGTTTGCAGGTCTTCAGCAGTCTCCGGTTTGCAGGCCCCCGGTTTGCAGGCCTCCAGTTTGCAGGCCCCCGGTTTGCAGGCCTCCAGTTTGCAGGTCTTCAGCAGTCTCCGGTTTGCAGGCCTCCAGTTTGCAGGCCCCCAGTTTGCAGGCCCCCAGTTTGCAGGCCCCCAGTTTGCAGGCCCCCAGTTTGCAGGTCTTCAGCAGTCTCCAGTTTGCAGGCCCCCAGTTTGCAGGCCTCCAGTTTGCAGGCCTCCGGATTGCAGGCCCCCAGTTTGCAGGCCCCCAGTTTGCAGGCCCCCAGTTTGCAGGTCTTCAGCAGTCTCCGGTTTGCAGGCCCCCGGTTTGCAGGCCCCCAGTTTGCAGGCCCCCAGTTTGCAGGCCCCCAGTTTGCAGGTCTTCAGCAGTCTCCGGTTTGCAGGCCCCCAGTTTGCAGGCCCCCGGTTTGCAGGCCTCCGGTTTGCAGGCCCCCAGTTTGCAGGCCCCCAGTTTGCAGGCCCCCAGTTTGCAGGCCTCCAATTTGCAGGCCCCCAGTTTGCAGGCCCCCAGTTTGCAGGCATCCGCCGCCGATCCTTATTCTCCATGTACGGTGCAATGAGTGACCTCGGACGGTCAGTGCATTTGGCCGTGGACGGGATACGCTGCAGATTGTGTCCTTCTTGCAGCAGACTCGGTGTGGAGCGCTCCTTCTTCCCATGGTTCCCGGTTACACTCCATCAGGGACGCTGCTGGGTCTATAAGCAGGACCATCTGTACAGCTGGCTTGTAGAGCGCGCTCGCTCCATAGTTTTCCATTGCTTGATTAGGTCAGCTGTACGCGAGGCATTTGCCCACCACACCTGCTCTCATTTCCTGCGCGGGGAACGCACCCACAGGCAGAAACATCATTAAACTTTGTATATACTGAAATTTGTATAACAGAAAACAAGTGTATGTGTCATGTGTTGTATCCAGACCTATAAACAGATAAGAAGGAGCCTTCCTTATTGGGTTACACACAGCCCGGGGCAAGTGGGGAGCCGTAACTCCGCCATAGTAATAGCCATCTGGCCTGTCACATCCTGTAACTCTTTATAAGGCCTCATTCACACATGGAAACTGCTCATGGCTGAAATCTGGGTACAAGTCACCTACAAACCCATCCACTTATTTTCAGTGGCTGCTCAGGTTATATAAGTCGCAGAAAGGAAAGTGTGGGGTAAGCACCGCTGTGACGTTAAAAGAGATAATCTGGAGACATTCCTGGTGCCAGAAAGTTATACAGATTTGTAATTTACTTCTATTTATAAATCTCCAGTCTTCCAGTACTTATCAGCTGCTGTATGTCCTGCAGGAAGTGGTGTATTCCCTCCAGTCTGACACAGTGCTCTCTGCTGCCACCTCTGTCCATGTCAGGAACTGTCCAGAGCAGCAGCAAATCCCCATAGAAAACCTCTCCTGCTCCGGACAGTTCCTGACATGGACAGAGGTGGCAGTAGAGAGCACTGTGTATGAGTGGAGAGAATACACCACTTCCTGCAGGACATATAGCAGCTGATAAGTACTGGGAGACTGGAGATTTTTCTATAGAAGTAAATTACAAATCTGTATAGCTTTCTAAAACCAGTTGATTTGAAAGGGGGAAAAAATGGCTGGAGTTCCCCTTTTAAAGCACCAACTAGTGGTGAATTTAACTTGTGTTTTCAATGCTCTGGCAAAGTTAAAGGGTTATCCAGGATTAGGTAAAAAAAGGGCCGATTTCTTCCAAAAACAGCACCATCCCTGTGTTACGCTATTGGGACGTAAAGGCAACGTCTTCTAATGAGGAGGGGGGTAATTTATTTCCCAATGAAAAGGAAAGAAGATGTCACATGACCTGTCACTAAAGCCTTGAAGCCCCACATCATGGGGGGATCTTACTTATGTTCTTAAGGAAACATTTGCTATTGGAGGTCACGGGGGCAGTAAATATTTCCTGGTCAGCCAGACTCCACGCTGAGGGAACCTTCCCACCCGTATCCATAGACGTACAAGGTTCCCCGTCAGTTTATTACAATTATACAAAATGTATTTTGTGTCAATTCTCAAGTTCAGCTCCCGGGTCCCTAAAGTAGCAGCTGATGAGAAGAGACTGTCGGCCAAAGCTATAAATCTTTTACAGACATCATCTTCTTCCCACAGACCCGGCGTGTCCAATAAAGCGAGCAGTCAGCTGGCCGACCCCTGGTCTATACAGCCGGCTTCATCATAGTGGGATCAGCTTACAGCCACAGCCCAACGTACCCAAAACCTCATACCAAGAGCAGTAGAAGAGTATACAGTATACGTGCAATGGCCTCCTCCATCCAGCGCCCCTTACTTTCATTTCTATGCACTCCATTTTCCCTCCATTCCTCTCCACCTCTCTTTCCCTCTTCTCTTCCCTCCATTCCTCTCCACCTCTCTTCCCCTCTTCTTTTCCCTCCATTCCTCTGTTCTCCTCTTCTTTTCCTCCCATTCCTCTCCACCTCTCTTCCCCTCTTCTTTTCCCTCCATTCCTCTCCACCTCTCTTCCCCTCTTCTTTTCCCTCCATTACTCTCCACCTCTCTTCTCCTCTTTATTTCCCTCCATTCCTCTCTTCCCCTCTTCTTTTCCCTCCATTCCTCTCTTCTCCTCTTCTTTTCCCTCCATTCCTCTTCACCTCTCTTCTCCTCTTCTTTTCCCTCCATTACTCTCCACCTCTCTTCTCCTCTTTATTTCCCTCCATTCCTCTTTTCCCTCCATTCCTCTCCACCTCTCTTCCCCTCTTCTTTTCCCTCCATTCCTCTCTTCCCCTCTTCTTTTCCCTCCATTCCTCTCCACCTCTCTTCCCCTCTTCTTTTCCCTCCATTACTCTCCACCTCTCTTCTCCTCTTTATTTCCCTCCATTCCTCTCTCCCCCTCTTCTTTTCCCTCCATTCCTCTCTTCTCCTCTTCTTTTCCCTCCATTCCTCTTCACCTCTCTTCTCCTCTTCTTTTCCCTCCATTACTCTCCACCTCTCTTCTCCTCTTTATTTCCCTCCATTCCTCTTTTCCCTCCATTACTCCCCACCTCTCTTCCCCTCTTCTTTTCCCTCCATTCCTCTCTTCCCCTCTTCTTTTCCCTCCATTCCTCTTCACCTCTCTTCCCCTCTTCTTTTCCTTCCATTCCTCTCCACCTCTCTTTCCCTCTTCTTTTCCCTCCATTCCTCTCTTCTCCTCTTCTTTTCCTTCCATTCCTCTTCACCTCTCTTCCCCTCTTCTTTTCCCTCCATTCCTCTCTTCCCCTCTTCTTTTCCCTCCATTCCTCTTCACCTCTCTTCCCCTCTTCTTTTCCCTCCATTACTCTCCACCTCTCTTCCCCTCTTCTTTTCCCTCCATTCCTCTCCACCTCTCTTCCCCTCTTCTTTTCCCTCCATTCCTCTCCACCTCTCTTCCCCTCTTCTTTTCCTTCCATTCCTCTCCACCTCTCTTCTCCTCTTTATTTCCCTCCATTCCTCTCCACCTCTCTTCCCCTCTTCTTTTCCCTCCATTCCTCTCCACCTCTCTTCCCCTCTTCTTTTCCCTCCATTCCTCTCCACCTCTTTTCCCCTCTTCTTTTCCCTCCATTCCTCTCCACCTCTCTTCCCCTCTTCTTTTCCCTCCATTCCTCTCCACCTCTCTTCCCCTCTTCTTTTCCCTCAATTACTCTTCACCTCTCTTCCCCTCTTCTTTTCCCTCCATTCCTCTCCACCTCTCTTCCCCTCTTCTTTTCCCTCCATTCCTCTCCACCTCTCTTCCCCTCTTCTTTTCCCTCCATTCCTCTCCACCTCTTTTCCCCTCTTCTTTTCCCTCCATTCCTCTTCACCTCTCTTCCCCTCTTCTTTTCCCTCCATTACTCTCCACCTCTCTTCTCCTCTTCTTTTCCCTCCATTCCTCTCCACCTCTCTTCCCCTCTTCTTTTCCCTCCATTACTCTCCACCTCTCTTCTCCTCTTTATTTCCCTCCATTCCTCTCTTCCCCTCTTCTTTTCCCTCCATTCCTCTCTTCTCCTCTTCTTTTCCCTCCATTCCTCTTCACCTCTCTTCTCCTCTTCTTTTCCCTCCATTACTCTCCACCTCTCTTCTCCTCTTTATTTCCCTCCATTCCTCTTTTCCCTCCATTCCTCTCCACCTCTCTTCCCCTCTTCTTTTCCCTCCATTCCTCTCTTCCCCTCTTCTTTTCCCTCCATTCCTCTCCACCTCTCTTCCCCTCTTCTTTTCCCTCCATTACTCTCCACCTCTCTTCTCCTCTTTATTTCCCTCCATTCCTCTCTCCCCCTCTTCTTTTCCCTCCATTCCTCTCTTCTCCTCTTCTTTTCCCTCCATTCCTCTTCACCTCTCTTCTCCTCTTCTTTTCCCTCCATTACTCTCCACCTCTCTTCTCCTCTTTATTTCCCTCCATTCCTCTTTTCCCTCCATTACTCCCCACCTCTCTTCCCCTCTTCTTTTCCCTCCATTCCTCTCTTCCCCTCTTCTTTTCCCTCCATTCCTCTTCACCTCTCTTCCCCTCTTCTTTTCCTTCCATTCCTCTCCACCTCTCTTTCCCTCTTCTTTTCCCTCCATTCCTCTCTTCTCCTCTTCTTTTCCTTCCATTCCTCTTCACCTCTCTTCCCCTCTTCTTTTCCCTCCATTCCTCTCTTCCCCTCTTCTTTTCCCTCCATTCCTCTTCACCTCTCTTCCCCTCTTCTTTTCCCTCCATTACTCTCCACCTCTCTTCCCCTCTTCTTTTCCCTCCATTCCTCTCCACCTCTCTTCCCCTCTTCTTTTCCCTCCATTCCTCTCCACCTCTCTTCCCCTCTTCTTTTCCTTCCATTCCTCTCCACCTCTCTTCTCCTCTTTATTTCCCTCCATTCCTCTCCACCTCTCTTCCCCTCTTCTTTTCCCTCCATTCCTCTCCACCTCTCTTCCCCTCTTCTTTTCCCTCCATTCCTCTCCACCTCTTTTCCCCTCTTCTTTTCCCTCCATTCCTCTCCACCTCTCTTCCCCTCTTCTTTTCCCTCCATTCCTCTCCACCTCTTTTCCCCTCTTCTTTTCCCTCAATTACTCTTCACCTCTCTTCCCCTCTTCTTTTCCCTCCATTCCTCTCCACCTCTCTTCCCCTCTTCTTTTCCCTCCATTCCTCTCCACCTCTCTTCACCTCTTCTTTTCCATCCATTCCTCTCCACCTCTCTTCCCCTCTTCTTTTCCCTCCATTCCTCTTCACCTCTCTTCCCCTCTTCTTTTCCCTCCATTACTCTCCACCTCTCTTCTCCTCTTCTTTTCCCTCCATTCCTCTCCACCTCTCTTCCCCTCTTCTTTTCCCTCCATTCCTCTCCACCTCTTTTCCCCTCTTCTTTTCCCTCCATTCCTCTCCACCTCTCTTCCCCTCTTCTTTTCCCTCCATTCCTCTCTCCCCCTCTTCTTTTCCCTCCATTCCTCTCTTTCCCTCTTCTTTTCCCTCCATTCCTCTCCACCTCTCTTCTCCTCTTCTTTTGCCTCCATTCCTCTCCACCTCTCTTCCCTTCTTCTTTTCCCTCCATTCCTCTCCACCTCTCTTCACCTCTTATTTTCCTTCCATTCCTCTCCACCTCTCTCCCCCTCTTCTTTTCCTTCCATTTCTCTCCACCTCTTCTTTTCCCTCCATTACTCCCCACCTCTCTTCCCCTCTTCTTTTCCCTCCATTCCTCTCTTCCCCTCTTCTTTTCCCTCCATGACTCTCCACCTCTCTTTCCCTCTTCTTTTCCCTCCATTACTCCCCACCTCTCTTCTCCTCTTCTTTTCCCTCCATTCCTCTCTTCCCCTCTTCTTTTCCCTCCATGACTCTCCACCTCTCTTTCCCTCTTCTTTTCCCTCCATTCCTCTCCACCTCTCCTCCCCTCTATTCCTCTCCACCTCTCTTCCCCTCTTCTTTTCCCTCCATTCCTCTCCACCTCTCTTCCCCTCTTCTTTTCCCCTCTATTCCTCTCCACCTCTCTTCCCCTCTTCTTTTCCCTCCATTCCTCTCCACCTCTCTTTCCCTCTTCTTTTCCCTCCATTCCTCTCCACCTCTCTTTCCCTCTTCTTTTCCCTCCATTCCTCTCCACCTCTCTTCCCCTCTTCTTTTCCTTTCATTCCTCTCCACCTCTTCTTTTCCCTCCGTTACTTCCCACCTCTCTTTCCCTCTTCTTTTCCCTCCATTCCTCTCCACCTCTCTTCCCCTCTTCTTTTCCTTTCATTCCTCTCCACCTCTTCTTTTCCCTCCATTACTCCCCACCTCTCTTCCCCTCTTCTTTTTCCTCCGTTACTCCCCACCTCTCTTCCCCTCTTCTTTTTCCTCCGTTACTCCCCACCTCTCTTCCCCTCTATTCCTCTCCACCTCTCTTCCCCTCTTCTTTTCCCTCCATTCCTCTCCACCTCTCTTCTCCTCTTCTTTTCCTTCCATTTCTCTTCACCTCTCTTCCCCTCTTCTTTTCCCTCCATTCCTCTCTTCCCCTCTTCTTTTCCCTCCATTCCTCTTCACCTCTCTTCCCCTCTTCTTTTCCCTCCATTACTCTCCACCTCTCTTCCCCTCTTCTTTTCCCTCCATTCCTCTCCACCTCTCTTCTCCTCTTCTTTTCCTTCCATTTCTCTTTTTCGTTTCCATTTCCTTACCTCTTTTCTATCGTCTCTATCCTTAGATTCTTTTCCTCCTCTCCCACTTTCCTGTTGCTTCTATTGCCTCTCTCCATATACTTCTCTCCTTTGCCCCCTATTTCCTTCCTGTCTGATGGTCTTTGAGCCCCTTCTTCTCTCTTCCTCACACCTTTCCCATGTACAGGAGGCTCCAGATGAAGGGACTGAGCTTCTGAGACCACAGCTGATGGACACTATCAGGAAGAATAAAAAGAACAGCAGGAGGAGCTATAACCCGAATCTATCAGCAATATCTAGACACAGGAACATTTTGATGCATGAAACAAATATCACATATAGGCTATGTTCTCACAACGTCCTTTAATGCAAAATAATGGTCGTTATTTTACAATGATGGCTGTCAATGATCATTATTTCTGGCTGTCATTATTAAACAATGGCCATTATTTTTCCTAAAAAAGACATTGTTTGAGCATAGCCTAATTCAGGTAGAACATAGAAACTTTATAGAGATTCCTATAACCTGGGCCAGCCACAGGCATTAGTGCTACAAGGTCAACCAGAGAGCCGCCATTCTGCCCCATGTGTTGAACTTGTGTCAACTGGAAGTGTTCATGTTCCCTAATGGCAGCCATCCTAGTTCCGCACAGAAAACTGGCTCTCATCTTCATCATTCCTCATCTTTTTTCAGACCTCAATCTTTTTGATGTCCAATGGAAATTTGGTTGCAACCCTCAAAAATTTACAAAAATTTACAAGTAGATAAAAATCTCTCTCTGTTCCTGACTTCTATTGTAGCAATGCAGAGGTGCCTGGCCATGTAATAAAGAGATTTCCATCGGTCATAGAATAAACCAAAAGGGGTTGGGGCTTTCAGTCATTGTGCCAGAAGAAACCAGAGACGATCTCCATGCAAGCTGCTGGCACACTGGAAAGAAGAAATGTCCTGTCCAAGCATGGCTGTAAAACAATCCGCAGTATTCAGCTAATGATGCACCGCTCCATCCACTTCACTCATATGTTTACATTTGGCAACGTATAGAATCCGAGTACATGAGAGATATGAAACATCGATACAAACGCTGAATCTGCAATAATTTGATCCCATACAGTCTTTGCACCTCACCGCGAGATTTTCTCGGCTGGATATGAACTCAAGTCGGAATGCCACCAACTCCCTCAAAACTTTGAAACTGAATCCAATGCTTCCCCGCTGGCCTCGTCAAGTGGCCTGTGGTCAAAGACTGTAATTGTGGCCTCTGCAAATAAGAAAAACAGACGGCAAACCATGCCGGCTACAGACACCGAGCGAAACGAGGGGAAAATGTTGGAAGAGATCTGACGCTGCTATTAAAAGTTGGCACCGAACAAGTTCTCTGACCAGGCAAAGACTCTCGGCCATTGTTGAAGGCATCTGACCTTGGAAGGACCTTGCAAGAAAACATTAAACTCAGAGAATGAAGCCGGTGGCTGATTTAATTTTTTTCAGAACATGATGATTTTCTCTAAGCGAGATGCGGCCTGAGAGGTTATGGAGGAGGCTAAATGTGCAAGGAGGAATATAGTGTCTCCTACAGAGACAATAGAAAGGTCCCTCCTATGAGATCCCCAGTGATCGGCTGTGATCTGAGGGGAAACCTGGCAGCAAGGTTCAGTAACTGCAACCAGTCCGGCACCCATCGAAGCAGCGATTGCTTTGCTTGGTTCTCTGCCTGTGAAGGTTAAAAAGAGGTTAATAAAAGCAATGCTAAGAAAGAGTCACGAAGTGTGAAGGAACGTTGGAGAACCTTGTTGGACTGTATGGAGCCCGGCTGATGCCACTCCATTATACATGCTCCCATTCTCTGCACCTTCTGCACACTTTGATGGGACACTCATAAGGTAATAACAATGTGATCCTTAAGAGTCTAACTTTTCTCTTTTGTGGGGATTTTAAAGTGGGTCAGCTCCTCTGGCTCCTCCTGGATATGATCCTGGGAAAGTTCCTCCATCAGGTTTATGGTACCTGGTGAGTGAGTGAGAGGGTCATAAATTCTGTCCCTGACAATGATAAATACACAAAGTCTCCATAGCAAAGAAAGCACGAGAAAGACCGAAACCGAGATCATCCAACCCTAAGTGACCTACAATAAAAATATAGGTTCTTTATATTTACTGATTATTGGTTATTCTTTATTGTTTTATCCCAATAATTCATATACAAAACCTGACACCAGAATCACTGATAATAAAATCCAAAACCCAAAAATACGGTGTCAGAGATCAATGGGAAATAATGTGTCTCACACCGCTCTGGAGATGGGAAATTACATTCATAAAAGCCAGGGGCGATGGAGTCAGAGGGGATGGAGCCAGGGGCGATGGAGTCAGAGGGGATGGAGTCAGAGAGGATGGAGTCAGGGGTGATAGAGTCAGAGAGGATGGAGCCAGGGGCGATGGAGTCAGAGGGGATGGAGCCAGGGGCGATGAAGTCAGAGGGGATGGAGTCAGGGGCGATAGAGTCAGAGAGGATGGAGCCAGGGGCGATGGAGTCAGAGGGGATGTAGTCAGAGGGGATGGAGTCAGGGGCGATAGAGTCAGAGAGGATGGAGCCAGGGGCGATGAAGTCAGAGGGGATGGAGTCAGGGGCGATAGAGTCAGAGAGGATGGAGCCAGGGGCGATGAAGTCAGAGAGGATGCAGTCCGAGGGGATGGAGCCAGGGGCGATGGAGTCAGGGGCGATAAGAGTCAGAGAGGATGGAGTCAGGGGCGATACAGTCAGGGGGGATGGAGTCAGAGAGGATGGAGTCAGAGAGGATGGAGTCAGGGGCGATGGAGTCAGAGGGGATGGAGTCAGGGGCAATAGAGTCAGAGAGGATGGAGCCAGGGGCGATGAAGTCAGAGGGGATGCAGTCAGAGTGGATGGAGCCAGGTGCGATGAAGACAGAGGGGATGGAGTCAGGGACGATGAAGTCAGAGGGGATGGAGCCAGGGGCAATGAAAACAGAGGGGATGGAGTCAGAGAGGATGGAGCCAGGGGCGATGGGGTCAGAGGGGATGGAGTCAGAGAGGATGGAGTCAGAGGGGATGGAGACAGGGGCGATGAAGTCAGAGGGGATGGAGTCAGAGAGGATGGAGTCAGAGAGGATGGAGTCAGAGGGGATGGAGTCAGGGGCAATGAAGTCAGAGGGGATGGAGTCAGTGAGGATGGAGTCAGAGAGGATGGAGTCAGGGGCGATGGAGTCAGAGGGGATGGAGACAGGGGCGATGAAGTCAGTGGGGATGGAGTCAGAGAGGATGGAGTCAGAGGGGATGGAGTCAGAGAGGATGGAGTCAGAGAAAATGGAGCCAGGGGGGATGAAGTCAGAGGGGATGGAGTCAGAGAGGATGGAGTCAGGGGCGATGGAGTCAGAGGGGATGGAGTCAGGGGCAATAGAGTCAGAGAGGATGGAGCCAGGGGCGATGAAGTCAGAGGGGATGGAGCCAGGTGCGATGAAGACAGAGGGGATGGAGTCAGGGCCAAGGAAGTCAGAGGGGATGGAGCCAGGTGCGATGAAGACAGAGGGGATGGAGTCAGGGCCAATGAAGTCAGAGGGGATGCAGTCAGAGGGGATGGAGCCAGGGGCAATGAAAAAAGAGGGGATGGAGTCAGAGAGGATGGAGCCAGGGGCGATGGGGTCAGAGGGGATGGAGTCAGAGAGGATGGAGTCAGAGGGGATGGAGACAGGGGCGATGAAGTCAGTGGGGATGGAGTCAGAGAGGATGGAGTCAGAGGGGATGGAGTCAGAGGGGATGGAGTCAGAGAGGATGGAGTCAGAGGGGATGGAGTCAGGGGCAATGAAGTCAGAGGGGATGGAGTCAGAGAGAATGGAGTCAGGGGAGATAGAGTCAGAGAGGATGGAGTCAGAGGGGATGGAGACAGGGACGATAGAGTCAGAGAGGATGGAGTCAGAGGGGATGGAGTCAGAGAGGATGGAGTCAGAGGGGATGGAGTCAGGGGAGATAGAGTCAGAGAGGATGGAGTCAGAGGGGATGGAGTCAGAGGGGATGGAGACAGGGACGATAGAGTCAGAGAGGATGGAGTCAGAGGGGATGGAGTCAGAGAGGATGGAGTCAGAGGGGATGGAGTCAGAGAGGATGGAGTCAGGGGAGATAGAGTCAGAGGGGATGGAGACAGGGGCGATAGTCAGAGAGGATGATGTCAGAGGGGATGGAGACAGGGGCGATAGAGTCAGAGAGGATGGAGTCAGAGGGGATGGAGCCAGGGGCAATGAAAACAGAGGGGATGGAGTCAGAGAGGATGGAGCCAGGGGCGATGGGGTCAGAGGGGATGGAGTCAGAGAGGATGGAGACAGGGGCGATAGAGTCAGAGAGGATGGAGTCAGAGGGGATGGAGTCAGGGGCGATAGAGTCAGAGAGGATGGAGTCAGAGAGGATGGAGACAGGGGCGATAGAGTCAGAGAGGATGGAGTCAGAGGGGATGGAGTCAGGGGAGATAGAGTCAGAGAGGATGGAGTCAGAGGGGATGGAGTCAGGGGAGATAGAGTCAGAGAGGATGGAGTCAGAGGGGATGGAGTCAGGGGAGATAGAGTCAGAGAGGATGGAGTCAGAGGGGATGGAGCCGGGGCGAGACAAGTAGAGAATATTATTTTTTTACGTAGTAAAACGAAGCAAAAACCCTGTAAATGTAGCATCACTGTAATGACCACAGAGTAAAGTTTCATCACTTTTATATAACAAAATGAACGCGGTAAACATTAAAGAGGTAAAAAATAGTTTTTTTTTTCTCTGCATTCCAGACCCCAAAATTGTTCTTTCTAGCAAAAGGAACAGGCACTAAAGAACGACAACAATAACCCTAATCCGGCTGTGCGAAGGACATTCTGTCATTTATATGGGGGGATTGTTGTCTCTTCTGAACAAAAACTAACGTGTGTGAATGACGACCGGCCGAAAGTATGAACCATAAAAGAGAGCGGGGGTCTGATGAGGTGCCACGGTGCAGGCCCAGCCAGCTTACATTGGTGCCGGCCCTGAAAGCAAAATAACGGTTTCCTAGAAAGTCATTTTCACATTCCACATTCTTCTGTCTGACTTACATTTCTTTATTGTCAAAAATCCCATCAATTCTGGACGATGTATAAACCCGAAGGAGCTAAAAATGTAAGTGTAAAATGTCTGATCCCATTCAAATATGTCTCACATGATGGATCCACATTATGTATAAGACGGCTCAGAGGAAATTCCATCACACACGGCTATACTACAAAGGTTATAATGTTATTACTACACCGTAATATAGTCATATCACATTCCTGTATAAATACTCAGCAATATAAATGTTCAAAGGTTACGGTATAGTTTATAAAGTATGATGTTAAGTAAATAAATTTATTCTGCTACAAGATATAATACTGCTAATATAATACTGATCCTATATAAGGGAATATAACTACTATAATACTGCTCCTATATACAGGAATATAACTACTATGATACTGATCCTATATACAGGAATATACTACTATAATACTGCTCCTATATACAGGAATATACTACTATAATACAGCTCCTATATACAGGGATATAACTACTATAATACTGCTCCTATATACAGGAATATAACTACTATAATACTGCTCCTATATACAGGGATATAACTACTATAATACTGCCCCCTATATACAGGAATATAACTACTATAATACTGCCCCCTATATACAGGAATATAACTACTATAATACTGCCCCCTATATACAGGAATATACCTACTATAATACTGCTCCTATATACAGGAATATACTACTATAATACTGCTCCTATATACAGGAATATATTACTATAATACTGCTCCTATATACAGGAATATAACTACTATAATACTGCTCCTATATACAGGAATATAACTACTATAATACTGCTCCTATATACAGGAATATAACTACTATAATACTGCTCCCTATATACAGGAATATACTACTATAATACTGCTCCTATATACAGGAATATACTACTATAATACTGCTCCTATATACAGGAATATAACTACTATAATACTGCTCCTATATACAGGAATATAACTACTATAAAACTGCTCCTATATACAGGGATATAACTACTATAATACTGCTCCTATATACAGGAATATACTACTATAATACTGCTCCTATATACAGGAATATACTACTATAATACTGCTCCCTATATACAGAAATATAACTACTATAATACTGCTCCTATATACAGGAATATAACTACTATAATACTGCCCCCTATATACAGGAATATAACTACTATAATACTGCCCCCTATATACAGGAATATAAATACTATAATACTGCTCCTATATACAGGGATATAACTACTATAATACTGCTCCTATATACAGGAATATAACTACTATAATACAGCTCCCTATATACAGGAATATACTACTATAATACTGCTCCTATATACAGTAATATACTACTATAATACTGCTCCCTATATACAGGAATATAACTACTATAATACTGCTCCTATATACAGGGATATACTACTATAATACTGCTCCTATATACAGGAATATAACTACTATAATACTGCTCCTATATACAGGAATATAACTACTATAATACTGCTCCTATATACAGGAATATAACTACTATAATACTGCTCCTATATACAGGACTATACTACTATAATACTGATCCTATATACAGGGATATACTACTATAATACTGCTCCTATATACAGGGATATAACTACTATAATACTGCTCCTATATACAGGGATATAACTACTATAATACTGCTCCTATATACAGGGATATACTACTATAATACTGCTCCTATATACAGGAATATAACTACTATAATATGCACAAGCCAAAAAGACAGAAATGGCTGCACATCGCACCCATGGCTGACACGAAAGCTTGTTCAGCTACATTTAAAACCAACATCAGAAGTTAGTATATAATTTGGCCAAACCATATTGCCTCATGTACCACGTGCAGGTCTTCTGATACACATGAGTCCCTAACCAAACATCACTGTGCCGGTCAGCGACCACAATCCCCGCAAAACGTGCGCAAGCAGAGAAGAGGGGCCACGGAATGGCCCTGCAACCCCATTGTCACAGGACCAGACCCAAAAGGGCACCCCAAACCCCGCAGGCGTCCCTTTTATCATTGTGGCTAGCACTCGTGCTGTGTAAGACCCATGTGATCCAAATTAGCAGGAAGCACCTGTGTACATAAGGGGAGGATCTCCTAGTATTCTCCCATTCTACCTGCAGAGGAATGGAGAGAGGTAAGAGCTTGTTCACACTTGTGTTGCTTGGCGTCCACTTTTTCCGCCGGTGGCGCCTGCGGGGTTTGGGGTGCCCTTTTGGGTCTGGTCCTGTGACAATGGGGTTGCAGGGCCATTCCGTGGCCCCCCTTTCTCTGCTTGCGCACGTTTTGCGGGGATTGTGGTCACTGACCGGCACAGTGATGTGTTTTGGTTAGGGACTCATGTGTATCAGAAGACCTGCACGTGGTACATGAGGCAATATGGTTTGGCCAAATTATATACTAACTTCTGATGTTGGTTTTAAATGTAGCTGAATAAGCTTTCGTGTCGGCCATGGGTGCGATGTGCAGCCATTTCTGTCTTTTCGGCTTGTGCATATTTTATGTATTCTGTCCCTTTTTTCATTGTGGCTAGCACTCGTGCTGTGTAAGACCCATGTGATCCAAATTAGCAGAAAGCACCTGTGTACATAAGGGGAGGATCTCCTAGTATTCTCCCATTCTACCTGCAGAGGAATGGAGAGAGGTAAGAGCTTGTTCACACTTGTGTTGCTTGGCGTCCACTTTTTCCGCCGGTGGCGCCTGCGGGGTTTGGGGGGGCCCTTTTGGGTCTGGTCCTGTGACAATGGGGTTGCAGGGCCATTCCGTGGCCCCTCTTCTCTGCTTGCGCACGTTTTGCGGGGATTGTGGTCGCTGACCGGCACAGTGATGATGTTTGGTTAGGGACTCATGTGTATCAGAAGACCTGCACGTGGTACATGAGGCAATATGGTTTAGCCAAATTATATACTAACTTCTGATGTTGGTTTTAAATGTAGCTGAATAAGCTTTCGTGTCAGCCATGGGTGCAATGTGCAGCCATTTCTGTCTTTTCGGCTTGTGCATATAACTACTATAATACTGCTCCTATATACAGGGATATACTACTATAATACTGCTCCTATATACAGGAATATACTACTATAATACTGCTCCTATATACAGGAATTTAACTACTATAATACTGCCCCCTATATACAGGGATATAACTACTATAATACTGCTCCTATATACAGGAATATACCTACTATAATACTGCCCCCTATATACAGGAATATAAATACTATAATACTGCTCCTATATACAGGAATATAACTACTATAATACTGCTCCTATATACAGGGATATAACTACTATAATACTGCTCCTATATACAGTAATATACTACTATAATACTGCTCCTATATACAGGAATATAACTACTATGATACTGATCCTATATACAGGAATATACTACTATAATACTGCTCCTATATACAGGGATATAACTACTATAATACTGCTCCTATATACAGGAATATAACTACTATAATACTCCTCCTATATACAGGAATATACTACTATAATACTGCTCCTATATACAGGAATATAACTGCTATAATACTCCTCCTATATACAGGAATATACTACTATAATACTGCTCCCTATATACAGGAATATACTACTATAATACTGCTCCTATATACAGGGATATAACTACTATAATACTGCTCCTATATACAGGAATATAACTACTATAATACTCCTCCTACATACAGGAATATACTACTATAATACTGCTCCTATATACAGGGATATAACTACTATAATACTGCTCCTATATACAGGAATATAACTACTATAATACTGCTCCTATATACAGGAATATACTACTATAATACTGCCCCTATATACAGGAATATAACTACTATAATACTGCTCCTATATACAGGGATATAACTACTATAATACTGCTCCCTATATACAGGAATATAACTACTATAATACTGCTCCTATATACAGGAATATAACTACTATAATACTGCTCCCTATATACAGGAATATAACTACTATAATACTGCTCCTATATACAGGAATATAAGTACTATAATACTGCTCCTATATACAGGAATATACTACTATAATACTGCCCCTATATACAGGAATATAACTACTATAATACTGCTCCTATATACAGGAATATAACTACTATAATACTGCTCCCTATATACAGGGATATAACTACTATAATACTGCTCCTATATACAGGAATATAACTACTATAATACTGCTCCTATATACAGGGATATAACTACTATAATACTGCCCCCTATATACAGGAATATAACTACTATAATACTGCCCCTATATACAGGAATATACTACTATAATACTGCTCCTATATACAGGAATATAACTACTATAATACTGCTCCTATATACAGGGATATACTACTATAATACTGCTCCCTATATACAGGAATATACTACTATAATACTCCTATATACAGGAATATACTACTATAATACTGCTCCTATATACAGGAATAAAACTACTATAATACTGCCCCCTATATACAGGGATATAACTACTATAATACTGCTCCTATATACAGGAATATAACTACTATAATACTGCCCCCTATATACAGGGATATAACTACTATAATACTGCTCCTATATACAGGAATATAACTACTATAATACTGCCCCCTATATACAGGGATATAACTACTATAATACTGCTCCTATATACAGGAATATAACTACTATAATACTGCTCCTATATACAGGAATATAACTATCAAAACCAAAAAGTGTTGGTGACAGAAAAAATGACAGATGGATTTCAAGAAATATCCCAGACCAGAATATACCCGGGGTGTAACATAGCCTAGGTCGAACTCTACCCATCCATCTAATGCCCCAGGGGATATATTCTATACCAGGGGATGTAACACAGCCTAGGCCAGAATATATCCCTCCAGGCCATAATGTTATCACTTTACTGTTTTTCTCACTTTTTCTCTAATTTGTTGAAATGTGCGCAGATTTTTTTAAAATTTTTAATATTATACTCGGACATACAGCTGCTTCCTCTTTTTGGGATATACAGTACAGTGCTTACATTGGGCTGACACTAGATGGCGCTGTCCTTTCAGCTTACATTTAGCTGACACTAGATGGCGCTGTCTGATTAGTGCATAGTTACGTATGTTACATAATTTACAGATGCGTTTGTGTGCCTCCATTTTGATCTGTTTTTCCATTGACTTACATAATACAAAGACAGATCAAAACATGGATGAAAAGCATCTAGTTGACTACTTTTTTCTGTACGCTAAAAAAAAAGATGCAGTTTGATCCTTTCTCTCACTTATCTCCCCCCAAAAATTATGAAAAATGTATTACTATTTGTGTCTATTACTCAGTGCTGCTCATATTATGGGGGGAGAATACGGCCTGAGGGGGGAGGAATTGGCCTAGGCTCAAATATATCCGGGGTATAATCTAACCTAGGCCATTTTAACCCCGGGTATAGTCTGGGCTGGGGTATATACTCTGTTACACCGGGTATAGTCTGGGCTGGGGGTATATACTCTGTTACACTGGGTATAGTCTGGGCTGGGGGTATATACTCGGTTACACCGGGTATAGTCTGGGCTGGGGTATATACTCTGTTACACTGGGTATAGTCTGGGCTGGGGGTATATACTCTGTTACACCGGGTATAGTCTGGGCTGGGGGTATATACTCTGTTACACCAGGTATAGTCTGGGCTGGGGGTATATACACCGGGTATAGTCAGGGCTGGGGGTATATACTCTGTTACACCGGGTATAGTCTGGGCTGGCGGTATATATTCTGTTACACCCGGTATAGTCTGGGCTGGGGGTATATACTCTGTTACACCGGGTATAGTCTGGGCTGGGGGTATATACTCTGTTACACCGGGTATAGTCTGGGCTGGGGGTATATACTCTGTTACACCGGGTATAGTCTGGGCTGGGGGTATATACTCTGTTACACTGGGTATAGTCTGGGCTGGGGGTATATACTCTGTTACACCGGGTATAGTCTGGGCTGGGGGTATATACTCTGTTACACCGGGTATAGTCTGGGCTGGGGGTATATACTCTGTTACACCGGGTATAGTCTGGGCTGGGGGTATATACTCTGTTACACCGGGTATAGTCTGGGCTGGGGGTATATACTCTGTTACACCGGGTATAGTCTGGGCTGGGGGTATATACTCTGTTACACCGGGTATAGTCTGGGCTGGGGGTATATACTCTGTTACACCGGGTATAGTCTGGGCTGGGGGTATATACACCGGGTATAGTCTGGGCTGGGGGTATATACTCTGTTACACCAGGTATAGTCTAGGCTGGAGGTATATACTCTGTTACACTGGGTATAGTCTGGGCTGGGGGTATATACTCTGTTACACCCGGTATAGTCTGGGCTGGGGGTATATACACCGGGTATAGTCTGGGCTGGGGGTATATACTCTGTTACACTGGGTATAGTCTGGGCTGGGGGTATATACTCTGTTACACCGGGTATAGTCTGGGCTGGGGGTATATACACCGGGTATAGTCTGGGCTGGGGGTATATACACCGGGTATAGTCTGGGCTGGGGGTATATACTCTGTTACACCGGGTATAGTCTGGGCTGGGGGTATATACTCTGTTACACTGGGTATAGTCTGGGCTGGAGGTATATACTCTGTTACACCGGGTATAGTCTGGGCTGGGGGTATATACTCTGTTACACCGGGTATAGTCTGGGCTGGGGGTATATACACCGGGTATAGTCTGGGCTGGGGGTATATACTCTGTTACACCGGGTATAGTCTGGGCTGGGGGTATATACTCTGTTACACCGGGTATAGTCCGGGCTGGGGGTATATACTCTGTTACACCGGGTATAGTCTGGGCTGGGGGTATATACTCTGTTACACCGGGTATAGTCCGGGCTGGGGGTATATACTCTGTTACACCGGGTATAGTCTGGGCTGGGGGTATATACTCTGTTACACTGGGTATAGTCTGGGCTGGGGGTATATACTCTGTTACACCCGGTATAGTCTGGGCTGGGGGTATATACACCGGGTATAGTCTGGGCTGGGGGTATATACTCTGTTACACCAGGTATAGTCTGGGCTGGGGGTATATACTCTGTTACACCGGGTATAGTCTGGGCTGGGGGTATATACTCTGTTACACCGGGTATAGTCTGGGCTGGGGGTATATACTCTGTTACACCGGGTATAGTCTGGGGTGGGGGTATATACTCTGTTACACCGGGTATAGTCTGGGCTGGGGGTATATACTCTGTTACACTGGGTATAGTCTGGGCTGGGGGTATATACTCTGTTACACTGGGTATAGTCTGGGCTGGGGGTATATACTCTGTTACACCGGGTATAGTCTGGGCTGGGGGTATATACTCTGTTACACCGGGTATAGTCCGGGCTGGGGGTATATAGTCTGTTACACCGGGTATAGTCTTGGCTGGGGGTATATACTCTGTTACACTGGGTATAGTCTGGGCTGGGGGTATATACTCTGTTACACTGGGTATAGTCTGGGCTGGGGGTATATACACCGGGTATAGTCTGGGCTGGGGGTATATACTCTGTTACACCGGGTATAGTCTGGGCTGGGGGTATATACTCTGTTACATCGGGTATAGTCTGGGCTGGGGGTATATACTCTGTTACACCAGGTATAGTCTGGGCTGGGGGTATATACTCTGTTACACCGGGTATAGTCTGGGCTGGGGGTATATACTCTGTTACACTGGGTATAGTCTGGGCTGGGGGTATATACTCTGTTACACCGGGTATAGTCTGGGCTGGGGGTATATACTCTGTTACACCGGGTATAGTCTGGGCTGGGGGTATATATTCTGTTACACCGGGTATAGTCTGGGCTGGGGGTATATACTCTGTTACATCGGGTATAGTCCGGGCTGGGGGTATATACTCTGTTACACCGGGTATAGTCTGGGCTGGGGGTATATACTCTGTTACACCGGGTATAGTCCGGGCTGGGGGTATATACTCTGTTACACCCGGTATAGTCTGGGCTGGGGGTATATACTCTGTTACACCGAGTATAGTCTGGGCTGGAGGTATATACACTGTTACACCGGGTATAGTCTGGGCTGGAGGTATATACTCTGTTACACCGGGTATAGTCTGGGCTGGGGGTATATACACCGGGTATAGTCTGGGCTGGGGGTATATACTCTGTTACACCGGGTATAGTCTGGGCTGGGGGTATATACTCTGTTACACCGGGTATAGTCTGGGCTGGGGGTATATACACCGGGTATAGTCTAGGCTGGAGGTATATACTCTGTTACACCAGGTATAGTCTGGGCTGGGGGTATATACTCTGTTACACCGGGTATAGTCTGGGCTGGGGGTATATACTCTGTTACACCGGGTATAGTCGGGGCTGGGGGTATATACTCTGTTACACCGGGTATAGTCTGGGCTGGGGGTATATACTCTGTTACACCGGGTATAGTCGGGGCTGGGGGTATATACTCTGTTACACCGGGTATAGTCCGGGCTGGGGGTATATACTCTGTTACACCGGTATAGTCTGGGCTGGGGGTATATACTCTGTTACACCGGGTATAGTCTGGGCTGGGGGTATATACACCGGGTATAGTCTGGGCTGGGGGTATATACTCTGTTACACTGGGTATAGTCCGGGCTGGGGGTATATACTCTGTTACACCAGGTATAGTCTGGGCTGGGGGTATATACACCGGGTATAGTCTGGGCTGGGGGTATATACTCTGTTACACCGGGTATAGTCTGGGCTGGGGGTATATACTCTGTTACACCGGGTATAGTCGGGGCTGGGGGTATATACAGGGGTGTAGCTAAAGGCTGATGGGCCCTGGTGCACAATGTTAGCTTGGGCCCCCCCCCCCCATCTCCCCCCGATCAGGCAAAGTCCTATCTAACGTTATATCCAATTACTCTAATGTGCCACCATGTTCTAATGCCCTGTCACTGCCTCCACCTCATGTGCTGCACTACTGCCCCCTATAGATAATGCCCTGTCACTGCCTCCACCTCATGTGCTGCACTACTGCCCCCTATAGATAATGCCCTGTCACTGCCTCCACCTCATGTGCTGCACTACTGCCCCCTATAGATAATGCCCTGTCACTGCCTCCACCTCATGTGCTGCACTACTGCCCCCTATAGATAATGCCCTGTCACTGCCTCCACCTCATGTACTGCACTACTGCCCCCTATAGATAATGCCCTGTCACTGCCTCCACCTCATGTACTGCACTACTGCCCCCTATAGATAATGCCCTGTCACTGCCTCCACCTCATGTGCTGCACTACTGCCCCCTATAGATAATGCCCTGTCACTGCCTCCACCTCATGTGCTGCACTACTGCCCCCTATAGATAATGCCCTGTCACTGCCTCCACCTCATGTGCTGCACTACTGCCCTCTATCATTAATGGACTGTACTGTGTCATTGTCTAATCATTGTATTCCAATCTTTGACTCTCCAGCTGAAAAACTACAACTCTCATCATGAACTGCCAGTTGGATATGATGGGGGTTGTAGTGCTGCAACCTGAAGAGCCAAATGCTGCAAAACTCCCATAATAAACTGTCAGCAGGGCACGATGAAGTTTGAACTTCTGCAACCTGGAGAAGTCACCTGATATCACCTGCAGTCCTATGTAACACCACAGATAACAGTGATATCCCTCTGAGTACAGATAATGTAGTAGATGGCACCTGCAGTCCTATGTAACAGCACAGATAACACAGTGATATCTCTGAGTACAGATAATGTAGTAGTCACCTGCAGTCCTATGTAACGCCACAGACAACACAGTGATATCTCTGAGTACAGATAATGTAGATATAGACCCCCTGTGTAGCCCCCCATAGTATAGACCCCCTGTGTAGCCCCCCCACAGTATAGACCCCCTGTGTAGATCCCCCACAGTATAGACCCCCTGTGTAGCCCCCCCACAGTAAAGACCCCCTGTGTAACCCTCTCATAGTTTAGACCCCCTGTGCAGCCCCCCTCATAGTATAGACCCCTTGTGCAGCCCCCCCAGTATAGACCCCTTGTGCAGCCCCCCAGTATAGACCCCTTGTGCAGCCCCCCAGTATAGACCCCTTGTGCAGCCCCCCCCAGTATAGACCCCTTGTGCAGCCCCCCAGTATAGACCCCTTGTGCAGCCCCCCCCAGTATAGACCCCTTGTGCAGCCCCCCCCCCCTCCAGTATAGACCCCTTTGTGCAGCCCCCCCCAGTATAGACCCCTTGTGCAGCCCCCCCTCCAGTATAGACCCCTTGTGCAGCCCCCCCCAGTATAGACCCCTTGTGCAGCCCCCCTCATAGTATAGACCCCTTGTGCAGCCCCCCCCAGTATAGACCCCCTTGTGCAGCCCCCCTCATAGTATAGACCCCTTGTGCAGCCCCCCCAGTATAGACCCCTTGTGCAGCCCCCCAGTATAGACCCCTTGTGCAGCCCCCCCCTCATAGTATAGACCCCTTGTGCAGCCCCCCCAGTATAGACCCCTTGTGCAGCCCCCCAGTATAGACCCCTTGTGCAGCCCCCCCAGTATAGACCCCTTGTGCAGCCTCCCCCAGTATAGACCCCTTGTGCAGCCCCCCTCATAGTATAGACCCCTTGTGCAGCCCCCCCAGTATAGACCCCTTGTGCAGCCCCCCAGTATAGACCCCTTGTGCAGCCCCCCCCAGTATAGACCCCTTGTGCAGCCCCCCTCATAGTATAGACCCCTTGTGCAGCCCCCCCAGTATAGACCCCCTTGTGCAGCCCCCCTCATAGTATAGACCCCTTGTGCAGCCCCCCCAGTATAGACCCCTTGTGCAGCCCCCCAGTATAGACCCCTTGTGCAGCCCCCCCAGTATAGACCCCTTGTGCAGCCTCCCCCAGTATAGACCCCTTGTGCAGCCCCCCTCATAGTATAGACCCCTTGTGCAGCCACCCCCAGTATAGACCCCTTGTGCAGCCCCCCACATTGCAACATTTATGTAAAAAAAATAAAAAAAATAAACTCACCTCACCTGGATCCTTGATCTCCCTCAGGCCTGGCAGCTTCTCTTCAGTTCAGTGAGCTTCCGGGATGCCGGCCCCGGCCGGAAGCTCACTGATGCAGGACCGCGGCGCCCAGATTTCTCCTCTCTACTGCACGGCGGCTGACATGTGACGTGATGACGTCACATGTCAGCTGCCGAGGAGGAGGAGAAGTCCCAGCGCCGCGGTCCTGCATCAGTGAGCTTCCGGCCGGGGCCGGCATCCCGGAAGCTCACTGAACTGAAAGAGGTCCGGGGGGCATATCCCCTGCCGCGCCCCCCCCCCGGATTGGGGGAGCACAGGAGGTAGTGGCAAGGGGGGCCGTGCGGGCCCCCCTAGCGTAGGGGCCCGGTCGCCATGGCGACCCCTGCGACCCCTATAGCTACGCCACTGGGTAAATACTCTGTTACACCGGGAATAGTCTGGGCTGGAGGTATATACACCGGGTATAGTCTGGGCTGGGGGTATATACTCTGTTACACCGGGAATAGTCTGGGCTGGAGGTATATACTCTGTTACACTGGGTATAGTCTGGGCTGGGGGTATATACTCTGTTACACCGGGTATAGTCTGGGCTGGGGGTATATACTCTGTTACACCGGGTATAGTCTGGGCTGGGGGTATATACTCTGTTACACCGGGTATAGTCTGGGCTGGGGGTATATACTCTGTTACACCGGGTATAGTCTGGGCTGGGGGTATATACTCTGTTACACCGGGTATAGTCTGGGGGTATATACTCTGTTATACCGGGTATAGTCTGGGCTGAGGGTGTCCCACCACAGGTGTTACTGGTCTATACACCCCTCTGAAAAGCCTGTACTTTAAGTAAGGCCCCGTTCCCGCTGAGCAAAACTAGCGGAATTTCGTGGTGGAATTGTTCGCTGCGGAAAGCCGCTAGCCTCCCGCTCATAATGGGAGTCTATGGGAGGCGCGCGCTCCTGCTCTCCCTGCACTGAAGAATGAACATGTTCAGCGCGCCTCCCATAGACTCCCATTATGAGAGGGAGACTAACGGCTTTCCGCGGCGGACAATTCCGTTGCGGAATTCCGCTAGTTTTGCTCAGTCGGAACGGGGCCTAAAGTTGTAATAAAGTCATATCTAAGTTTTACCACTAGATGTGGCTACTATTTGTATAAGCACTTGTATATTGCACAGCTGTAGTGAACAAGGGGTTATTGTTTGTTTGTAATCTGTGCACCAATAAGAGCTCTCCTCTCTTCTCCACCTATCTTTATTTTCCTTTACTTTCTCTGCACTTTCTTCTCCACCACTCACAGGAGGTATTACACACCCTGTAGGAAGTTATCACATGGGGAGAGGAAGTACACACCCACACATAGGAGTCTTAATCAAGTCTTGGTAGAGAAAGGATGCACAACAAGATGGTCCCTGCTGTAGTTCATCTAGGCTCTGCCAGGTCCTCCCACCAGTCAGTAGTAGTCTAGTCGGGAGTGTGATAGTGGATAGATGTATGGGAAGTACAGAGACCTTTTCTCTTCTTTAAAACAACACCTATTCCTATTATGCAGGAGAGGACAAGTCAGAGATCACCCCAACCCATGCTGTGAACATCTATAACAGTGCAGGACAGTAGGTTTTGCCAATCCTGTGGACGTTGCGCCTTTGTCAGGGACTGGCGGTGAGAGGTTTAGTGTCTGGTCACCCTGCGGCCCCTGGGAGAGGGGATCAGTGATCCAGGCCCCCGAAGCTGTGTATGGGGGGGGGGGGGGGGGTCACAATGCTGTATATACCATATAGCCGCTGCATGTGTACTGGACAGATGGTACAATGCTGTATATACCATATAGCCGCTGTATATGTGCTGGACAGACGGTACAATGACATATATACCATATAGCCGCTGTATGTGTGCTGGACAGACGGTACAATGACATATATACCATATAGCCGCTGTATGTGTGCTGGACAGACGGTACAATGCCGTATATACCATATAGCCGCTGTATATGTGCTGGACAGACGGTACAATGGCGTATATACCATATATACCATATAGCCGCTGTATATGTGCTGGACAGACGGTACAATGACATATATACCATATAGCCGCTGTATGTGTGCTGGACAAACGGTACAATGCCGTATATACCATATAGCCGCTGTATGTGTGCTGGACAGACGGTACAATGGCGTATATACCATATATACCATATAGCCGTTGTATATGTGCTGGACAGACGGTACAATGGCGTATATACCATATATACCATATAGCCGCTGTATGTGTGCTGGACAGACGGTACAATGACATATATACCATATAGCCGCTGTATGTGTGCTGGACAAACGGTACAATGCCGTATATACCATATAGCCGCTGTATGTGTGCTGGACAGACGGTACAATGGCGTATATACCATATATACCATATAGCCGTTGTATATGTGCTGGACAGACGGTACAATGGCGTATATACCATATATACCATATAGCCGCTGTATGTGTGCTGGACAGACGGTACAATGACATATATACCATATAGCCGCTGTATGTGTGCTGGACAGACGGTACAATGCCGTATATACCATATAGCCGCTGTATATGTGCTGGACAGACGGTACAATGGCGTATATACCATATATACCATATAGCCGCTGTATGTGTGCTGGACAGATGGTACAATGTTGTATATACCATATAGCCGGTGTATGTGTGCTGGACAGACGGTACAATGCCGTATATACCATATATACCATATAGCCGCTGTACGTGTACTAGGCAGACGGTACAATGACATATATACCATACTAGAAAATGTACCCGGCGCTGCCCGGGTATAAAGTGTCAGTGTGTTAATTAGATTTGTTCTAAGGTGCCCAGGAGGCCAAGCTCAAGGTATTGTTTCATCTGAGTTAATCAGTGAAATTAGTGTATACCTGTAGTGCATAGTTGGAGGGGTTCTGTATACCCACAATGTATAGTTTTTAGGGGTCTCGCATATCTGTAGTGGGGAGCTGTATACCTATAGTGTATAGTTGGGGGCGGTCCTGTATACCTGTAATGTGTAGTTGGGGGGGCTGTATACCTGTAGTGTATAGTTGAGGGAGGTCCTGTATACCTGCAGTGTACAGTTGGTGAAGGTCCTGTATACCTGTACTGTATAGTTCGGGGGTCCTGTATACCTGTAGTATATAGTTGGTGCTGTATACCTGTAATGTATAGTTGGTGGAAGTCTTGTATACCTGTAGTTTATAGTTTGAGGGTGCTGGATACCTGTAGTGTATAATTGGTGGAGGTCTTGTATACCTGTAGTATATAGTTTGGGGGTCCTGTATACCTGTAGTGCATAGTTTGAAGGTCCTGTATAACTATAGTATAGAGTTGGTGGAGGTCCTGTATACCTGAAGTGTATAGTTTGGGGTCCTATATACCTGTAGTATATAGTTGGTGGAGGTCCTGTATACCTGAAGTGTATAATTGGTGGAGGTCTTGTATACCTGTACTATATAGTTCGGGGGTCCTGTATACCTGTAGTGCATAGTTTGAAGGTCCTGTATAACTGTAGTATAGAGTTGGTGGAGGTCCTGTATACCTGTAGTATATAGTTGGTGGAGGTCCTGTATACCTGTAGTATATAGTTGGTGGAGGTCCCGTGCACCTGTAGTGTATAGTTTTGGGGTCCTGTATACCTGCAGGGTCGTATTTACCATTAGGCACCCATGGTCTGGTGCGTAGGGTAGCACCTTGCAGAGGGGCAGTACCCTCCCGTTCAGACTTGCCAGAAAATCTGGTGTCTTTTCGAGGGGGGTATGGCGGTATTGGTCAGGTCTGGTATAGCGGTGTTATCCAGTCACAGTATGGCGGTATTGGTCAGATCTGGTATGGCAGTGTTATTTAGTCACAGTGTGTCGGTATTGGTCATGTCTGGTATGGCGGTGTTATCCAGTCACAGTATGGCGGTATTGGTCAGGTCTGGTGTGGCAGTGTTCTCCAGTCACAGTATGGCGGTATTGGTCAGGTCTGGTATAGTGGTGTTATCCAGTCACAGTATGGCGGTATTGGTCAGGTGTGGTATGGCAGTGTTATCCAGTCACAGTATGGCAGTATTGGTCAGGTCTGGTATGGCAGTGTTATCCAGTCATAGTATGGCGGTATTGGTCAGGTCTGGTATGGCAGTGTTATCCAGTCACAGTATGGCGGTATTGGTCAGGTGTGGTATGACAGTGTTATCCAGTTACAGTATGGCGGTATTGGTCAGGTCTGGTATAGCAGTTTTTTCCAGTGATAGTATGGCGGTATTGGTCAGGTGTGTTATGACAGTGTTACCCAGTCACAGTATGGTAGTATTGGTCAGGTCTGGTGTGGCAGTGTTATCCAGTCATGGTATGGTGGTATTGGTCAGGTGTGGTATGACAGTGTTATCCAGCACAGTATGGCGGTATTGGTCAGGTCTGGTATGACAGTGTTATCCAGTCACAGTATGGCGGTATTTGTCAGGTCTGGCGTGGCAGTGTTACCCAGTCACAGTTTGGTATACCTGTTGTGCCCTGTATATACATGTACTGTATAGATGGAGTAGGGGGTCCTGTATATACATGTACCGTATAGATGGAGTAGGGGGTCCTGTATACCTGTACTGTATAGATGGAGTAGGGGGCTCTGTATATACATGTACTGTATAGATGGAGTAGGGGGCCCTGTATACATGTACTGTATAGATGGAGTAGGGGGTCCTGTATACATACACTGTACAGATGGAGTAGGGGGTCCTGTATATACATGTACTGTATAGATGGAGTAGGGGGTCCTGTATACCTGTACTGTATAGATGGAGTAGGGGGTCCTGTATACCTGTACTGTATAGATGGAGTAGGGGGCCCTGTATATACATGTACTGTATAGATGGAGTAGGGGGCCCTGTATATACATGTACTGTATAGATGGAGTAGGGGGTCCTGTAATCATGTACTGTATAGATGGAGTAGGGGGTCCTGTATACATGTACTGTATAGATGGAGTAGGGGGTCCTGTATACATGTACTGTATAGATGGAGTAGGGGGTCCTGTATACATGTACTGTATAGATGGAGTAGGGGGCCCTGTATACATGTACTGTATAGATGGAGTAAGGGGTTCTGTATACATGTACTGTATAGATGGAGTAGGGGGTCCTGTATACATGTACTGTATGGCGGTATTGGTCAGGTCTGGTATGGCAGTGTTATTCAGTCACAGTGTGTAGGTATTGGTCATGTCTGGTATGGCGGTGTTATCCAGTCACAGTATGGCGGTATTGGTCAAGTCTGGTGTGGCGGTGTTCTCCAGTCACAGTGTGGCGGTATTGGTCGGGTCTGGTATAGTGGTGTTATCCAGTTACAGTATGGCGGTATTGGTCAGGTGTGGTGTGGCAGTGTTATCCAGTCACAGTATGGCAGTATTGGTCAGGTGTGGTATGGCAGTGTTATCCAGCACAGTATGGCGGTATTGGTCAGGTCTGGTATGACAGTGTTATCCAGTCACAGTATGGCGGTATTTGTCAGGTCTGGCGTGGCAGTGTTATCCAGTCACAGTATGGCGGTATTGGTCAGGTGTGGTATGACAGTGTTATTCATTTACAGTATGGCGGTATTGGTCAGGTGTGGTATAGCAGTTTTTTCCAGTCATAGTATGGTGGTATTGGTCAGGTGTGTTATGACAGTGTTACCCAGTCACAGTATGGTGGTATTGGTCAGGTCTGGTGTGGCAATGTTATCCAGTCACGGTATGGTGGTATTGGTCAGGTCTGGTATAGTGGTGTTATCCAGTCACAGTATGGCGGTATTGGTCAGGTCTGGTATAACAGTGTTATCCAGCACAGTATGGCGGTATTGGTCAGGTCTGGTGTGGCAGTGTTACCCAGTCACAGTATGGCAGTATTGGTCAGGTCTGGTATGACAGTGTTATCCAGCACAGTATGGCGGTATTCGTCAGGTCTGGTGTGGCAGTGTTACCCAGTCAGAGTTTGGTATACCTGTCCTGTAGTGCCCTGTATATACATCTACTGTATAGATGGAGTAGGGGGTCCTGTATATACATGTACTGTATAAATGGAGTAGGGGGTCCTGTATTTACATGTACTGTATAAATGGAGTAGGGGGTCCTGTATATACATGTACTGTATAGATGGAGTAGGGTGTCCTGTATACATGTACTGTATAGATGGAGTAGGGGGGTCCTGTATACATGTACTGTATAGATGGAGTAGGGGGTCCTGTATACATGTACTGTAGAGATGGAGTAGGGGGTCCTTTATACATGTACTGTATAGATGGAGTAGGGGGCCCTGTATATACATGTACTGTATAGATGGAGTAGGGGGCCCTGTATACATGTACTGTATAGATGGAGTAGGGGGTCCTGTATATACATGTACTGTATAAATGGAGTAGGGGGTCCTTTATATACATGTACTGTATAGATGGAGTAGGGTGTCCTGTATACATGTACTGTATAGCTGGAGTAGGGGGGTCCTGTATACATGTACTGTATAGATGGAGTAGGGGGTCCTGTATACATGTACTGTAGAGATGGAGTAGGGGGTCCTGTATACATGTACTGTATAGATGGAGTAGGGGGTCCTGTATATACATGTACTGTATAGATGGAGTAGGGGGCCCTGTATACATGTACTGTATAGATTGAGTAGGGGGTCCTGTATAGAGGTGGTCCTCGGGTTAAGACGGTCTCGAGTTACGACGTTTCGTGGTTACGACGCTTTGTTCCGACCTACGCGGTTACGTCGTAAGTCGAGTACGTGCAGTGGCGGAAGAATACAGTACAGTACTGTACTATACTATACAGTGACAGGTTCCAGACTGAGAAAAACGAGTCTCCTGGCTGCTATAACGCCCTGCATTATGGCTCCCAAACCTAAGCCAGACTCTGCTGATGCCACCTGATGTACCTATGTGTTTATTGATACTTATGTAGGGTACTGTGTTAGCATACAGTAGGTGTTAGGATAGGCTAAGTGTTTACAGCACAGTACTGTTATTATGATACAGTACTGTATGAATGTATGATCCGACTTACGTCGAAATTCGGTTTACGACGCCGCGCAAGAACGGATCAACGTCGTAAGTCGAGGACCACCTGTACATGTATTGTACAGATGGAGTAGGGGGGTCCTGTATATACATGTACTGTATAGATGGAGTAGGGGGCCCTGTATACATGTACTGTATAGATGGAGTAGGGGGCCCTGTATACATATATTGTATAGATGGAGTAGGGGGTCCTGTATATACATGTACTGTATAGATGGAGTAGGGGGCCCTGTATATACATGTACTGTATACATGGAGTAGGGGGCCCTGTATATACATGTACTATATAGATGGAGTAGGGGGCCCTGTATACATGTACTGTATAGATGGAGTAGGGGGTCTACCAGTTATTACTGTGGATGTTGTGAGGCAGCTTCCCTAGCAACCATTGCTCCCTGTGAAAATGAAAGCAGTAATCCTAGTGGTTGCTAAGGCTCCAACTGCCGTGTCTGCTGCAGCTAATTATATCACCTGTGTGTGCAGTGAGGAGATTTTCCCATTCATCTTTATAGGGCGCCACTCTTCCCCCTCCCCCTCCCCTCCTGTACATCTGGCGGGGACGGGACCTTCGCTAAAACCTTCCTGGGCACCCAATGTATCTGTGGGTCAAATTTGGGGTCAAAAGGTTCAGGCGTTTGGAAGTCTATAGAGGACAGACAGACAGACAGACAGACTTTGATTTTTATTATATAGACTAGAAAATGTAGCCGGCGCTGCCCAGGTATAAAGTGTCAGTGGGTTAATTAGATTTGTTCTGAGGTGCCCAGGAGGCCAAGCTCAAGGTATTGTTTCATCTGAGTTAATCAGTGAAATTAGTGTATACCTGTAGTGCATAGTTGGAGGGGTTCTGTATACCCACAATGTATAGTTTTTAGGGGTCTCGCATATCTGTAGTGCCTAGTTGGGGGGGGGCTGTATACCTATAGTGTATAGTTGGGGGGGTCCTGTATACCTTTAGTGTGTAGTTGGGGGGGCTGTATACCTGTAGTGTATAGTTGAGGGAGGTCCTGTATACCTGCAGTGTACAGTTGGTGAAGGTCCTGTATACATGTACTGTATAGTTCGGGGGTCCTGTATACCTGTAGTATATAGTTGGTGCTGTATACCTGTAATGTATAGTTGGTGGAGGTCTTGTATACCTGTAGTTTATAGTTTGAGGGTCCTGGATACCTGTAGTGTATAATTGGTGGTCTTGTATACCTGTAGTATATAGTTCAGGGGTCCTGTATACCTGTAGTGCATAGTTTGAAGGTCCTGTATAACTGTAGTATATAGTTGGTGGAGGTCCTGTATACCAGTAGTGTATAGTTTTGGGGTCCTGTATACCTGTAGTATATAGTTGGTGGAGGTCCCGTGCACCTGTAGTGTATAGTTTTGGGGTCCTGTATACCTGTAGTGTCCTGTATACCTGCAGGGTCGTATTTACCATTAGGCACCCATGGTCTGGTGCGTAGGGTAGCACCTTGCAGAGGGGCAGTACCCTCCCATTGAGACTTGCCAGAAAATCTGGTGTCTTTTCGAGGGGGGTATGGCGGTATTGGTCAGGTCTGGTATAGCGATGTTATCCAGTCACAGTACGGCGGTATTGGTCAGGTCTGGTATGGCAGTGCTATTTAGTCACAGTGTGTTGGTATTGGTCAGGTCTGGTGTGGCGGTGTTCTCCAGTCACAATGTGGCGGTATTGGTCAGGGTCTGGTATAGTGGTGTTATCCAGTCACAGTATGGCGGTATTGGCCAGGTGTGGTATGGCAGTGTTATCCAGTCACAGTATGGCGGTATTGGTCAGGTCTGGTATGGCAGTGTTATCCAGTCACAGTATGGTGGTATTGGTCAGGTCTGGTATGCCAGTGTTATCCAGTCACGGTATGGTGGTATTGGTCAGGTCTGGTATGCCAGTGTTATCCAGTCACGGTATGGTGGTATTGGTCGGGTCTGGTATAGTGGTGTTATCCAGTCACAGTATGGCGGTATTGGTCAGGTGTGGTATGGCAGTGTTATCCAGTCACAGTATGGCTGTATTGGTCAGGTCTGGTATGGCAATGTTATCCAGTCATAGTATGGCGGTATTGGTCAGGTCTGGTATGGCAGTGTTATCCAGTCACAGTATGGCGGTATTGGTCAGGTGTGGTATGACAGTGTTATCCAGTTACAGTATGGCGGTATTGGTCAGGTCTGGTATAGCAGTTTTTTCCAGTCATAGTATGGCGGTATTGGTCAGGTGTGTTATGACAGTGTTACCCAGTCACAGAATGGTAGTATTGGTCAGGTCTGGTGTGGCCGTGTTATCCAGTCATGGTATGGTGGTATTGGTCAGGTCTGGTATAGTGGTGTTATCCAGTCACAGTATGGCGGTATTGGTCAGGTCTGGTATAGCGGTGTTATCCAGTCACAGTATGGTGGTATTGGGCAGGTCTGATATGATGGTGTTATCCAGTCACAGTTTGGCGGTATTGGTCAGGTCTGGTGTGGCAGTGTTATCCAGTCACAGTATGGCGGTATTGGTCAGGTCTGGTGTGGCAGTGTTATCCAGTCAGTTTGGTATACCTGTAGTGCCCTGTATATACATGTACTGTATAGATGGAGTAGGGGGCCCTGTATATACATGTACTGTATAGATGCAGTAGGGGGTCCTGTATATACATGTACTGTATAGATGGAGTAGGGGGCCCTGTATATACATGTACTGTATAGATGGAGTAGGGGTCCTGTATATATATGTACTGTATAGATGGAGTAAGGGGTCCTGTATATATATGTACTGTATAGATGGAGTAGGGGGTCCTGTATATATGTACTGTATAGATGGAGTAGGGGGTCCTGTATATATGTACTGTATAGATGGAGTAGGGGGTCCTGTATTAATATACTGTATAGATGGAGTAGGGGGCCCTGTATACATGTACTGTATAGATGGAGTAGGGGGCCCTGTATATACATGTACTGTATAGATGGAGTAGGGGGGTCCTGTATATACATGTACTGTATAGATGGAGTAGGCGGTCCTGTATATACATGTACTGTATAGATGGAGTAGGGGGTCCTGTATATATATGTACTGTATAGATGGAGTAGGGGGTCCTGTATACATGTACTGTATAGATGGAGTAGGGGGCCCTGTATATACATGTACTGTATAGATGGAGTAGGGGGTCCTGTATATACATGTACTGTATAGATGGAGTAGGGGGTCCTGTATATACATGTACTGTATAGATGGAGTAGGGGGTCCTGTATATACATGTACTGTATAGATGGAGTAGGGGGTCCTGTATACATGTACTGTATAGATTAAGTCGGGGGCCCTGTATACATGTACTGTATAGATGGAGTAGGGGGTCCTGTATATACATGTACTGTATAGATGGAGTAGGGGGTCCTGTATATACATGTACTGTATAGATGGAGTAGAGGGTCCTGTATATACATGTACTGTATAGTTGGAGAAGGGGGCCCTTATACATGTACTGTATAGATGGAGTAGGGGGCCCTGTATACATGTACTGTATAGATGGAGTAGGGGGTCCTTTATATACATGTACTGTATAGATGGAGTAGGGGGTCCTGTATATACATGTACTGTATAGATGGAGTAGGGGGCCCTGTATACATGTACTGTATAGATGGAGTAGGGGGCCCTGTATATACATGTACTGTATAGATGGAGTAGGGGGTCCTGTATATACATGTACTGTATGGATGGAGTAGGGGGGTCCTGTATAGACATGTACTGTATAGATGAAGTAGGGGGTCCTGTATACATGTACTGTATAGATGGAGTAGGGGGTCCTGTATATACATGTACTGTATAGATGGAGTAGGGGGTCCTGTATATACATGTACTGTATAGATGGAGTAGGGGGTCCTGTATACATGTACTGTATAGATGGAGTAGGGGGTCCTGTATATATATGTCCTGTATAGATGGAGTAGGGGGTCCTGTATATACATGTACTGTATGGATGGAGTAGGGGGCCCTGTATATACATGTACTGTATAGATGGAGTAGGGGGTCCTGTATACATGTACTGTATAGATGGAGTGGGGGTCCTGTATATACATGTACTGTATAGATGGAGTAGGGGGCCCTGTATACATGTACTGTATAGATGGAGTAGGGGGTCCTGTATATACATGTACTGTATAGATGGAGTAGGGGGTCCTGTATATACATGTACTGTATAGATGGAGTAGGGGGTCCTGTATACATGTACTGTATAGATGGAGTGGGGGTCCTGTATATACATGTACTGTATAGATGGAGTAGGGGGCCCTGTATACATGTACTGTATAGATGGAGTAGGGGTTCCTGTATACATGTACTGTATAGATGGAGTAGGGGGTCCTGTATACATGTACTGTATAGATGGAGTAGGGGGTCCTGTATACATGTACTGTATAGATGGAGTAGGGGGTCCTGTATATACATGTACTGTATAGATGGAGTAGGGGCTCCTGTATACATGTACTGTATAGATGGAGTAGGGGGGCCCTACCAGTTATTACTGTGGATGTTGTGAGGCAGCTTCCCTAGCAACCATTGCTCCCTGTGAAAATAAAAGCAGTATCCTATTGGTTGCTAAGGCTCCAACTGCCGTGTCTGCTGCAGCTAATTATATCACCTGTGTTTGCAGTGAGGAGATTTTCCCATTCATCTCTATGGGGCGCCTCTCTTTCCCCTCCCCCTCCCCTCCTGTACATCTGGCGGGGACGGGACCTTCGCTATAACCTTCCCGGGCACCCAATGTATCTGTGGGCCAAATTTGGGGTCAAATGGTTCAGGCGTTTGGAAGTCTATAGAGGACAGACAGACAGACAGAAGGACAGACAGAAGGACAGACAGACAGACTTTGATTTTTATTATATAGATAGCCGCTGTATGTGTACTGGACAGACGGTACAATGACATATATACCATATAGCCGCTGTATATGTGCTGGACAGACGGTACAATGGCGTATATACCATATATACCATATAGCCGCTGTATATGTGCTGGACAGATGGTACAATGCCGTATATACCATATAGCCGCTGTATGTGTGGACAGATGGTACAATGTGGTATATACCATATAGCTGCTGTATGTGTACTGGACAGATGGTACAATGCCGTATATACCATATAGCCGCTGTATATGTGCTGGACAGATGGTACAATGCCGTATATACCATATAGCCGCTGTATGTGTGCTGGACAGATGGTACAATGCCGTATATACCATATAGCCGCTGTATATGTGCTGGACAGATGGTACAATGCTGTATATACCATATAGCCGCTGTATATGTGCTGGACAGATGGTACAATGGCGTATATACCATATATACCATATAGCCGCTGTATATGTGCTGGACAGATGGTACAATGGTGTATATACCATATAGCTACCGTGAGTGTGAAAGCACCAATATTCAAAAGTGACCAAAACATCAGCCAGAAAGCCTAGGTAGTGAGAAGTTGCCTGCAGGACCCTCTGTTACTGAGTGTCTCTCGCTAATTTCTGGTGAAACGGTCAGTCATTGCTGCTTCCTAAGTGGATTACACAGAAGTTTCATTACATTGTGTTAAACAACACAGTTATATTGTTTTGTGTTGTTTAAAGTGACGCTGTACGCACAATCCCCCCCCCCCCCCCCCAAACCGCTTGTACCGCCAGATAGCTGCCTTTCATCCAAGATCGGTCCTGGGGTCCGTCCGGCAGGTGATTATCCTAAAAACAACTCTGACTTACAGCACTGTATCAAACTGGCGTGGGCCAGAGTACCCATGTCCTAGGATTGCAACACCCCTCCGTCCCGCCCTCTTCACCCTCTTCATCATTCAGGAATGCCCTTGAACAATTTCTCCTTTCATCAACTGTCTGAACACTGCACATGGGCTGGATCCTTAAGGCACCTGTGCAGTGTTCAGACAGGTGATGATTAGGAGGAATCCTGCCTGGGGCGTTCCTAATGATGAGGAGGGCGGGAAGGAGGGAACGCTGCAGGCCTAGTGCACACACACTCTAGGCCACACCTATGTGACACAGGGCTGCCAGTTTAAAAGTTGTTTTTTAGGACAATAACTGCATCAGCTGCTGAACGGACCCCAGGACAGATCTTGGATGAAAAGCAGCTATCTGGCGGTACAAGTGGTTTGGGGGGGTCAGATTGTGGGTACAGATTTGCTTCATGTGTTCCCTTTATTTTTTTGAGCAGTGTGTATATTGTTACAAACTCTGTGTGAGCAGGACTATGTCCCTGACAGCAAGCAGAGGTCTTGTAAACGGGGAGGAGCTGAAACCTGAAATATATAAGAATGGGGAACATCAGATCCGGGGTGACAGTAAAATCGTTAGATCTTCCACATCATAAACCAGAGATATGGCGGAGAGGAGCGATTTTCCTCGGGATGTTTCTGCATTTGTGACTGTAACCTGGAGCGAAAAGTTTTAGCAGCATCCATGTGAGACCTCCACACTGCCAGCGGTCTGGGGGGGGGGGGGGGGGGGGGGTTGCGGCGTCTGGGGGGGGGGGGGGTTACGCTTCCTCAGTTCTTGCTCCATGATTTATGGCTTCTATATATTTGTGTGTGACAAGAAATACATTGTTTCCTCCATATCCAAGGGATGATCTGTGTCGGCTCCCAGTGATTCTTGGCACATCCTGCTGGTAATCGCCGTCCTCTCTGCCAAAAGGAAGGGTTTTAGTGGGTGAGAAAACTTGGAGAGGGATCCACAGCCTGGATCCATTATAGAGGACAACGGCCCCCGGACAGGTCACCAACATCCACAGCCTGGATCTATTATAGAGGACAACGGCCTAGGAACAGGTCACCAACATCCACAGCCTGGATCCATTATAGAGGACAACGGCCTCCGGACAGATCACCAACATCCACAGCCTGGATCCATTATAGAGGACAACGGCCTCCGGACAGGTCACCAACATCCACAGCCTGGATCCATTATAGAGGACAACGGCCTCCGGACAGGTCACCAACATCCACAGCCTGGATCCATTATAGAGGACAACGGCCTCCGGACAGATCACCAACATCCACAGCCTGGATCCATTATAGAGGACAACTGCCTCCGGACAGATCACCAACATCCACAGCCTGGATCCATTATAGAGGACAACGGCCTCCGGACAGATCACCAACATCCACAGCCTGGATCCATTATAGAGGACAACGGCCTCCGGACAGGTCACCAACATCCACAGCCTGGATCCATTATAGAGGACAACGGCCTCCGGAAAGGTCACAAACATCCACAGCCTGGATCCATTATAGAGGACAAACGGCCTCCGGACAGGTCACCAACATCCACAGCCTGGATCCATTATAGAGGACAACGGCCTCCGGACAGGTCACCAACATCCACAGCCTGGATCCATTATAGAGGACAACGGCCTCCGGACAGATCACCAACATCCACAGCCTGGATCCATTATAAAGACAACGGCCTCCAGACAGGTCACCAACATCCACAGCCTGGATCCATTATAGAGGACAACGGCCTCCGGACAGATCACCAACATCCACAGCCTGGATCCATTATAGAGGACAACGGCCCCCGGACAGGTCACCAACATCCACAGCCTGGATCCATTATAGAGGACAACGGCCTCCGGACAGGTCACCAACATCCAGCAGCCTGGATCCATTATAGAGGACAACGGCCTCCGGACAGGTCCACCAACATCCACAGCCTGGATCCATTATAGAGGACAACGGCCCCCGGACAGGTCACCAACATCCACAGCCTGGATCCATTATAGAGGACAACGGCCTCCGGACAGGTCACCAACATCCACAGCCTGGATCCATTATAGAGGACAACGGCCTCCAGACAGGTCACCAAACATCCACAGCCTGGATCCATTATAGAGGACAACGGCCTCCGGACAGATCACCAACATCCACAGCCTGGATCCGTTATAGAGGACAACGGCCTCCGGACAGGTCACCAACATCCACAGCCTGGATCCGTTATAGAGGACAACGGCCTCCGGATAGGTCACCAACATCCACAGCCTGGATCTATTATAGAGGACAACGGCCTCGTCACCAACATCCACAGCCTGGATCCATTATAGAGGGAAAAAAAACAGTTATTGGCTATCACTCCTATCCACTGCCAACCCTCCTTATACACAGAAACGTTCGGCAAGACTGATGACTCCTGTGTTCTCTGGGGATGGGGAAGCTGCACCCAGAGAGCTCTGGTGATGGCTTATTTCTCTGAAAACAAAGGGGCTGGGGAATGATTTTCTCTCACACCTGACCTCTGTGCATCGCTACGTGTAATAGCGTTGCGAGGTCGGCAACTGACGATTTACAAAGTGCATACATTACCTATCCATGGTCCAGGGCTCCTCTTGCGGTCCACTTCTCCCTGGGTCTCGCGAGCTGCAGCTTCAGAGCAGCTCGGGACCAGCACGGCCAGTGATTGGCTGAGCGGCCTGTCATCGGTAACGATGTCCATGCAGCCCTTGTTAAACAATTTTCGGGCCACGTAATAGGCCCAGAAAACGAGCGCCGATCTAGCAGATGGACGCTTGTTTACAGTTATTATCGTGTCGTGTAATAGTACCCTAGATTGACTGTGAGCATCTGGTATGGCTGACTAAAGTCTTAGGCCCCTATTTCATGTGACGATTATCGTGCGAAAAACTCGTTATATAGTTCGAATTTAAGCAATAATCGTTCTGTGTAGTTGCAGGCAACGATCGAAAAAATCGTTCATATGTCGTTGATCGTTGATTTAGATCTGAACCTAAAAATATCGTTAATCGTTCGCTGTAATTCTACCGTCATTCGCTCAGGTTCCCCATTTGTTCACTAATCGTTCAGTGTAATTGCACATTGTTCATTGTTTTGCTGGGATCAGAAGGATAAACGATCATAGTAACGATCGCAATAACGATCATAGTAACGATCGCAATACAATCATAGTAACGATCGCAATAACAATCATAGTAACGATCGCAATAACAATCATAGTAACGATCGCAATAACAATCATAGTAACGATCGCAATAACAATCATAGTAACGATCCCAATAACAATCATAGTAACGATCGCAATAACAATCATAGTAACGATCGCAATAACAATCATAGTAACGATCCCAATAACGATCATAGTAACGATCGCAATAACGATCATAGTAACGATCGCAATGACGATCATAGTAACGATCGCAATGACGATCATAGTAACGATCGCAATAACGATCATAGTAACGATCGCAATAACGATCATAGTAACGATCGCAATAACGATCATAGTAACGATCGCAATAACAATCATAGTAACGATCGCAATAACAATCATAGTAACGATCGCAATAACAATCATAGTAACGATCGCAATAACGATCATAGTAACGATCGCAATAACGATCATAGTAACGATCGCAATGACGATCATAGTAACGATCGCAATGACGATCATAGTAACGATCGCAATGACGATCATAGTAACGATCGTAATAACGATCATAGTAACGATCGCAATAACGATCATAGTAACGATCCCAATAACTATCATAGTAACGATCCCAATAACGATCATAGTAACGATCGCAAATAACGATCAAAGTAACGATCGCAATAACTATCATAGTAACGATCGCAATAATCATAGTAACGATCGCAATAACAATCATAGTAACGATCCCAATAACAATCATAGTAACGATCCCAATAACAATCATAGTAACGATCCCAATAACAATCATAGTAACGATCCCAATAACGATCACGTAACTATCGACCATCGTCTGTGTAATATGGTGAACGATTTCAGGTTAACAATAAACATCTCGTTTGCGATCGTTCATTGTTAGTTGTTAATCGTTAAAAAATCGTTCCGTGTAATAGGACCCTTAGGGCCGACTTGAGGAGCAAACGAGCGGTCTCAGCGCTCACTGCTGCCACTACTCCATGCGGCAGCAGCGAGCGGGTGAGTCTGGAGAGGGCTGGAGGAAGCTGCAGTTTCCCGCATAGACCCTATAATGGTGAGTTTCCTGCATAGATCCTGTAATGGTGAGTTTCCTGCATAGACCCTGTAATGGTGAGTTTCCTGCATAGACCCTATAATGGTGAGTTTCCTGCATAGATCCTGTAATGGTGAGTTTCCTGCATAGACCCTGTAATGGTGAATTTCCTGTATAGACCCTGTAATGGTGAGTTTCCTGTATAGACCCTGTAATGGTGAGTTTCCCGCATAGACCCTGTATTGGTGAGTTTCCTGCATAGACCCTGTAATGGTGAGTTTCCCGCATAGACCCTGTAATGGTGAATTTCCCGCATAGACCAGTAATGGTGAGTTTCCTGCATAGACCCAGTAATGGTGAGTTTCCTGCATAGACCCGTAGTGGTGAGTTTCCTGCATAGACCCTGTAATGGTGAGTTTCCTGCATAGACCCTGTAGTGGTGAGTTTCCTGCATAGACCCTGTAATAGTGAATTTCCTGTATAGACCCTGTAATGGTGAGTTTCCTGCATAGACCCAGTAATGGTGAGTTTCCTGCATAGACCCTGTAATGGTGAGTTTCAAGCATAGACCCTGTAATGGTGAGTTTCCTGCATAGACCCTGTAATGGTGATTGTTCCTGCATAGACCCCGTAGTGGTGAGTTTCCTGCATAGACCCTGTAATGGTGAGTTTCCTGCATAGACCCCGTAGTGGTGAGTTTCCTGCATAGACCCTGTAATGGTGAGTTTTCCTGCATAGACCCCGTAGTGTGAGTTTCCTGCATAGACCCTGTAATGGTGAGTTTCCTGCATAGACCCCGTAGTGGTGAGTTTCCTGCATAGACCCTGTAATGGTGAGTTCCTGCATAGACCCTGTAATGGTGAGTTTCCTGTATAGACCCTGTAATGGTGAGTTTTCTTGCATAGACCCGTAATGGTGAGTTTCCTGCATAGACCTGTAGTGGTGAGTTTCCTGCATAGACCCTGTAATGGTGAGTTTCCTGCATAGACCCTGTAATGGTGAGTTTTCCTGCATAGACCCTGTAATGGTGAGTTTCCTGCATAGACCCTGTAATGGTGAGTTTCTTGCATAGACCCTCATAGACCCCCGTATCATATAGATGCTTTACACTTTAAGCAAACCTCAGTCATACCAGGTAAGGGGCCATAGGTCAGGGCAGCAGAGTTTGATTGTCACAGGTAAGAATAGATCGGGCCATGTTGGGAGTTTTTGTAATGGCTGGACAGCTGCAGATTGTGAACCTTTGCATACCAGTATTCCATTTTCCCGTCCTCCTCTATTCTTCAGCCTCCTCCTCCTCCTCCACAGCAGATCCCACAGCCTGGACAATCTTTCCGAGGATCATGTAATGACACATTGATCCTTTGTAGAGCGCTAATATTCCTTATGGGCTAATAGTAAACCCAGGTGAAGAGCCTGAGCGCAGAGCAGCCACCGTGCCCATAATAACTCGGCGGTCTTGTTTGGACAGCTGCCGTGCTGGTGGAATATGAAGAGTGCCATGAATGATAGAAAGCAAGCCAGTAATCCACCATGTCCCACAGTCATTTTTCATGAGATTAGTAACGGGCGTCCGATTTCATAAATATAAATACACAGAAGGATAAATACGTGAAGGGCGCTTGGCCAAAAAGATGATGCGACTGGGTAGAACCTCTATGGTGGGGACGTTGGACATGCTGGAGGTCATGTATCGGGAAAGCCACTAGGTCCTCCAATGTTCAGCTCTCGGCTCATCCATATCAGTCATTATGGTGGTGTGTTTGGCATTTATGGGAGATGCTTTGGTTCAAAAACATATGGCAACTCAGACTCCGACCCACAAGGAATCCCCACCTGTGGCCTCTCCAGGCACGACCCCATATTGATTTGATGCCCCATTATGGTAGAGGAAAATGCCATGTAACCTTGGTCCAATTTCTGTTCCTGTACCCAAGTAGTTGATGATGTGCAGGTATGGCCGAGGCTCTGGACCAGCTGGGAGAGGACCTAAAAGCTAAGAGAGCTGGTGCGATTATCACTGAGTCCCTGTAGAATAAATCAACTAATCTTTACTGACAAGTCTCTGAGAATACAGTATATGGCTTATGTTCAGACGCTGTAAGAGACCGGCCGTTCCTGTGACCTGGCCGGGTCACAGAACGGACGGTCTCAGAAAAGATCATCCTGGCTGGTACTGCAGTACCGCCCGGATGATCCTTAGCGCCGCTTAGTTCTGATGCGGATGCATCCGTGCGCATCTGTATCAGAATTCCCCACTGTACACAATGGAGCATGCGTCCGGAGCTGCTCACTCCATTGTGTGAACTGACATGGTTTTCTGCGGACGCTACTAGCGGCACTAGGGATCCCGGCCGGATCGTATTCCATGTGTATGTATATATGTAGTATGTGTATACATACTCCGGCCATGATTCCCTCAGCCTTCAGCACAACGTAGTTCTGTAATAATCACAGCCGTTGCAACAGCGGCCATGTTGTGTGAACATGGCCTAATAGTATAATACGTGACTGATACAGACTTGCTGTCACTGTATCTGTACTGAGAGTTGCCAAAGTGCTGAAGTGGAACAGTAGTGCTAGCTTGGTTGAGTAGAGTACAGAGTTCAGAAGAGTGGAGAGGACTTTGTCGAGAGAGTCTCAGCCCAATTTATGTAATATGCTCTGCCAGAACTTTAGTAGAAGAGAGACTTGTTTCGACCTTTGTCGCTATAAACCACCTTTTATGCCCTCACTGTCGGGGAACCCATCCTACGAGGGTGACAAAAGCCCCAGTCCTGGTTACCTGAGTTAAGCAAAGTGTCCGAGCGTTGTCCCAATGTCACCTGCCCTGCGAGATAGAGTAACGTAGGCCCTTGGCTGCTTTGCTCTATCCCGATCAGTTTCTGTGTCTAGGATACTGTCCTGCACTTTTAAAGATGTTCACAGGCATGGGTTGAGATGTTTTCTGACTCGTCCTCCTCTTAAAGTCTGTGTTTTCCATACATGTCCACTACAGCTGGTCTGTGCCGAGCAGGGAAACTTGCAGAGCAGGCTCCTGCTAAGTTTAGCAGGGATGCCTGATCTGTGTGTCCTAATCTACTTCTCAGAGACTCAGAAAAGAACTGACTAAGTGTCTCCCCATGTGACTACTTCCTACAGTGTGTATGTAACAGCTTCTGTGAGTGGTGAAGAAAGTGTGTATGAGAGGAAAGGGTAGAGATAGGTAGAAAAAAGGAACAGCATCTCTCATTGGCGTACAGAATCACAAGATACAATAATTAACCTATGACTTACTACAGCTGTGCAACATATATAAGTATATACAGTGACATCTCGTGGTAAAACCTGAGAAGGCACCTTCATTACCACTTACTATGTGGCACAAGACTTTTGCGACAGGTGTCCTAACAAGAAACACCCGTGGTGGACTACCACGCATCAGATAATGGCCCTCCGTTTCCTCTATAGCAGATGTGGTTCTCTAGCGGTAGTAAAACTACAACTCCCAGCATGCTAAGTAGTGTTGGAACAGGTGGAGAGCCGCAGTCTGTAGACAATACTACAGACAATAGAAATACCGAGCAGATTAAGCAGATAGTCTGGACAGGGGTGACTGGAATCGGATCTGGGGCTCCCCTCTCTTAAAATGCTTTGTCACAGCTTTTCCTAGAAATGTAACAAGGATCCTTCCAAAACGGAATATTCCAGTGTCTGTAACCCAAGACAGGGCCGAGCGAACAATGCGGCAGTGTCCGATCAGCCGAGCGCTCCGCGGGCCGGGATCGCTATCAGCCAGCAGGATCCTGTTACTAGAAGGACAACTTTCCAGTGCAGAAGTGATTAAGCTTCTACCAGCTGCGACCCTCATGCGTCTGCCCAGTGAGCTTCCACTAAGCCGGGTAAGAGAGCAGGAGGGTGAAATTCAAGCAGGTGCCAAAGATGAAGTGCCCCCCCCCCCCAGGACCGCCACCCCCCGTCAGGACCTGCAAAGGTCTGTGACATTTCTCTGGTGCACAGACAGGGGACAAGGACTGAGAAAAGCTTCAAAACTGATGCAACAAAACCTAGGCATAGTGGAATATAAGGATGAGAATCTGGAAAGAGTGTGTGTTAGTGAGTGTGTATATTATATATATATATATATATATATATATATATATATATATACACATACACACTACTGTTCAAAAGTTTGGGGTCACATTGAAAATGTCCTTATTTTTGAAGGAAAAGCACTGTACTTTTCAATGAAGATAACTTTAAACTAGTCCTAACTTTAAACCAATCCACTCTATACATTGCTAATGTGGTAAATGACTATTCTAGCTGCAAATCTCTGGTTTTTGGTGCAATATCTACATAGGTGTATAGAGACCCATTTCCAGCAACTATCACTCGCCAGTGTTATAATGGTACAAGGTGTTTGCTCATTGGCTCAGAAGGATAATTGATGGTTAGAAAACCCTTGTGCAATCATGTTCACACATCTGAAAGCAGTCTAGCTCGTTACAGAAGCTACCAAACTGACCTTCCTTTGAGCAGATTGTGTTCTGGAGCATCACATTTGTGGGGTCAATTAAACGCTCAAAATGGCGAGAAAAAGAGAACTTTCATCTGAAACTCGACGTCCTATTCTTGTTCTTAGAAATGAAGGCTATTCATGCCAGAAATTGCTAAGAAATGGAGATTTCCTACAACGGTGTCCCTCCCTTCAGAGGACAGCACACAGGCTCTAACCAGAGTAGAAAAAAGTGGGACGGCTGCGGTTGCACAACTAAGCAAGAAGATAGCACATTAGAGTCTCTAGTATGAGAAACAGACGCCTCACAGGTCCCCAACTGGCATATTCATTACATAGTAGCCGCAAAACACCAGTGTCCCACCATCTACAGTGAAGAGGCGGCTGCCGGATTTTGGGCTTCAGGGCAGAGTGGCAAAGAAAAGCCATATCGAGACTGGCCAATAAAAGAAAAAGATTAAGATGGGCAAAAGAACACAGAGATTGGACAGAGGAAGACGGAAAAAAGTGTTGTGGACGGATGAATCCAAGTTTGATGTGTTTGGATGACAAAGAAGAAGGTTTGTGAGACGCAGAAGAAATGAGAAGATGCTGGAAGAATGCCTGGCGCCATCTGTTATACATGGTGGAGGTCATGTGATGGTCTGGGGTTGGTGCTGGTAAGTTGGAGATTTGTACAGGGTAAAAGGGATTGTGAATAAGGAAGGCTTATCCCTCTGCACCGCCATGCCATACCCAGTGGGCAGCGCTTGGATGGAGCCAATTTCATCCTACAACAGGACAATACCCTAAACACCTCAAATTGTGCAAGAACTATTTCCAGCAGAAGCAGCAGCTGGTATTCTATCATAGGTAATGGAGGGGCCAGCGCAGTCACCAGATCACCACCCCATGTGGGAGCAGCTGGACATATGGTACGCCAGAAGTGCCCATCCACACCACTCCAACTTGTGGGAGCTGCTTCTAGAAGCGTGGGGGGCAATTTCTCCAGCTTACCCCAACGATTAATAGCTAGAATGCCAAAGGTGGCAATGCTGGAATTGCTGCACAAGGAGGATTCTGGGACGGAAGCAAAGGTGTGATGGAAGACAATGTTATTTCACATACAAATCAGTAATTTCTAACCTTGTAAATGTCTTGTCTCTATTTTTCTATTCATTTCACACGTCTGGGGTGAAGAGGTGTGACTTTTCATGGAAAACACTAAATTGTTTGGGGCCCCAAACTTTTGAACGGTAGTGTATATAAATATATATAGAGAGAGAAAAAGAGAGTGAGAGAGAGATCATATGGAGGGCAGAATAAACATAAAAGCAAATACAGTGGTACCTTGGATTAAGAGCGTTTTGGTTTAAGAGCTCACAGTTTTCAAAATAGTGACTTGGTGTAAGAGCATTGCTTTGGTGTAAGAGCTCCCTGTACTGGGTGGGAGGGGGAGTGGGGGAGGGGCATGGTCTGCATAGCGGGGTCTATAGCCCTGTTCTCTGACCCAGGAAGTCTCCCTCACCTTCCAAATCATAGCAGATTATACCCGTGTATAAAATGGCCAAACTCTACCTAGTGTGTAAATTGCCTACACCAGTGCTTCTCAAACTTTTTCTACTGGAGCCCACCCCACAGACCGAGGCAATGCCTGGGCCTCACCAGACTGACAAGAGGGTGCCGGGCCTCACTGTATGCGGTGAAAGTCCATCTAAAAGCTGAAAATAGTGGTTGGGCTGCCTTTCACCTGTCTCCGAAGCTCTATATGCTAATAAATTAAGTACAAAATAAATTAATAATGTTGCTAAAATTGAGATTTCTCCAAACAGCAAAGGGATTGTGCAGATCATAATTATGTTTGTGAAAACTGCCTCCCCAGCTGGGCCTCACCAACCACTAGGGGGCCCCTCACAGTTTGAGAAGCACTGGTATACAAAGAGTTCCAGAGACTGATCCCCAGTAGGACAAAGAGCCTAAGCTGTCGTATCCTACTGCTCTACACACTCGACTACATTGGGAGGTCTCGAGGAGTTAGCTACACTTAGTTGTAAAGGGCTGGCGCTGGTTTTAAACAAACCTGGCACTCGCTGAACTGGTGGTCTTCTCTATATTGTGCTTCTAACCACGAGTACGAGTATTCTCTACCGTAGACTAAACTATTTTCTCAACACTATCCTGGCAGAGTACATCAGACAAAGTCCCCAAACGACGGTCCCCTGCACCCAGTATCATTCAAGCTACACCTTTCCTAAGCTTAACTTTACTTCTCCTATCAACCGTTTCCTTCAAAGCCCTACCTCAAGCACCTCTGACCCCCGCACCTGCACTCTGACCCCTGACCTGCACTCTGACCCCCGCACCTGCACTCTGACCCCCGCACCTGCCCCCAGAGAGCTGCTTGTATTGCACTAGAGTAAAGATTCTGTCCTGTTTAAGTGCCAGACTCTGTGCTCGTTCTTCCAACACACCTGCACCTATACCTTGTGCTACCCTTACAAGTACCAGTGCCCATGTCTCCGGGGGTGGGTAACGCCACTCCTGGCCACTGTGACAAGTGAACCAGCAAAACACCAGAGCCCCCTGCTGCATACCACCTCAACGCCCTCCCGGCCACAGCAGATGTGCGGCCAGGTCCTGGCACTACAGGGGCAGCAGACCCCCTTTACCTATGTGTCTCTCTTTTGCTGTATCCTGGTTACCCGTGCTCATACATCTGCCCCGGAGCCAAGAGCTTTCAGCAGCGCTATTTATTCTCGGCATCCCGGCAGGAACACGGTGAATGCGCCTCTATAAACAAATGTCAGAATTACGGTTTACCATATTTTTCATCACTGACACATCAGCAGATTGGACGATACGAGCCAACAATTATAGAGAGAATACAAAGGACACAATCTCCTTGTAGGAGCCGAATTTAGCGAGATAATACACTAAATCCTCACACTAAAATAAACAGCTGAGAGACAAGAGAGGCAAAGACGGCCGGCGATCCGTGATACATGGCCGCCCGACCAGGGCGAGAAATAACCGCGACACAAGTCAAAGATGAAAAGAGGGGCCAGAATTTACATCAGAGCTTAACACCCAGATAATAGTCTACAGGGAAGAGAGAGGAGTCAGTGCCTAGGAAGAACAGCACCCTGGTATTCACCCTATAAACTTATATACAGTGTCAGCAATAGAGATAGACGCAACCACCGCTCAATGTGACACAGGGGGCGAGTACTTGTAAATATCCACTGGTGTGGGTCCACACGAACAAGGTAGGTGGTGCACAGTCCCAAATGGTTTGCACAAGTCTTGCACATGAGTAAAAAGAGGGCTGCACTCACCAAAAAGTCCTTAGGGTCCATTTACACAGAAAGATTATCTGACAGATTATCTGCAAAGATTTGAAGCCAAAGCGGAATGGACTATTAACATAGATCAGGTCATAAAGGAACGACAGATTTCTCCTCTTTTCAAATCCATTTCTGGCTTTGGCTTCAAATCTTTGGCAGATAATCTGTCAGATAATCTTTCGGTGTAAATGGACCCTTAGATTGATGCTTAATAAGGCAACAGCAGAGTAAAAAAACGAATAGCAAACGACAGCCGTTTCGCGTATTAACGCATCTTCCGGTTGATGCATTGATACGTGAAATGGCCGTGGCTTGCATATTTCTTGTGCATTTTACTCCTGCTGTTGACCTTAATAGCATCAACCGAAGGACTTTTTGGTGAGTGGCAGCCCTCTTTTTTACTCATGTGCAAGACTTATATATAGTGGCTAACTCTACCCAACTAGTATTAGCAATCTCTCTTATGCTGTGATCCTGGATTACATAGCCCTCTGATGTGGCCCCCCGGGCCCCACAGTCCTGCGATGTGTCCCCCCAGACCCATAGCCCTCTGATGTGTCCCCCCTGGGGGGCCCCACAGTCCTGTGATGTGTCCCTCCAGACCCCCTAGCCCTGTGATGTGTCCCCAGACCCATAGCCCTGTGATGTGTCCCTGGACCCCATAGCCCTGTGATGTGTCCCCCGACCCCATAGCCCTGTGATGTGTCCCCGGACCCCATAGCCCTGTGATGTGTTTCCCCCCCCCGTTCCATTCTGTCATTCGGCACGTCGACAGGGTGGAATGGGGGTTCGATGGAAGCATTTGATTTAGGCAATAATTTTCATTCCTTGATGAAATTGCTAACAGTTTCTTGGTGGGAGTAGTAGTTTTGCAACCTGTGGCCATTCAGGTTGCAGAACTACGACCCCCATCATGCCCTGCTAACAGTTCATGGCGAGAGTTGTAGTTTTTGATGCTTGTGGCCATCCTTGTATAGCTAGGGTCATAGTTAATAATGGTGCTACAAACTGGTACAAACTTTTCAGAGGGTCCAGTCAAGGATGTCCCTTGTCACCTCTATGTTTTGCTCTTTATATTGAGCTCTTGGCAATTAGACTGAGGGAGTATAGTGAAATTGACGGATTTGGTGTGGGGGTCCCGAGTGAAAAACTCTTACTGTATACTGACGACATACTCCACTTTCTCAGGGGCCACGAGTGTGCCGTCCATAATATTGTAAGTATGGTGTATGAATATGGCTCCATTGCACGCAAATAGTAAGAGAAAACTTCAAAAATGCCCAATACAAGATCTGAAAAAATTTATATATTGTGCTGATCCTCATATACACACAGGAAAGAATATCCTGAAAAACCTGAAGGAGGAAGATCAAAATAATTCCATGCTCGACAATAGTGAAAATGTAGCTAAAACTGGTCATTTACAAATCTACAACGGCTCCAACCAGGAAATTAATTTTTATGCTGAACATGCGACAATTCCAAATATTTTATATTAAGGGAGAATTTACGAAAAGAAAAGAAGTTATTAAATATACAAGAAACTAATAATCATAAAGCCATCATGTCATAAAGGAATGCAGCATCCAGCGTCAACCATCGCCTCCTCTGCAAGATTCCTCAGGACACATTTCTGCTAAGTGAAATTGGGGAGTTCAAAAAATGACTGAAAAAAAGCGACCCATATGTGCAAAACTGTAAGAAAGTCAGTATTATAATACTGCTCCTATATACAGGGATATAACTACTATAATACTGCTCCTATATACAGGGAATATAACTACTATAAATACTGGCTCCTATATACAGGAATATAACTACTATAATACTGCTCCTATATACAGGGAATATAACTACTATAATACTGCTCCTATATACAGGGGATATAACTACTATAATACTACTGCTCCTATATACATGGATATAACTACTATAATACTGCTCCTATATACAGGAATATAACTACTATAATACTGCTCCTATATACAGGGATATAACTACTATAATACTGCTCCTATATACAGGGATATAACTACTATAATACTGCTCCTATATACAGGGATATACTACTATAATACTGCTCCTATATACAGGGAATATAACTACTATAATACTGCTCCTATATACAGGGATATAACTACTATAATACTGCTTCCTATATACAGGGATATACTACTATAATACTGCTCCTATATACAGGGATATACTACTATAATACTGCTCCCTATATACAGGAATATAACTACTATAATACTGCCCTTATATACAGGGATATAACTACTATAATACTGCTCCTATATACAGGGATATAACTACTATAATACTGCTCCTATATACAGGGATATAGCTACTATAATACTGCTCCTATATACAGGAATATAACTACTATAATACTGCTCCTATATACAGGGATATAACTACTATAATACTGCCCCTATATACAGGGATATAACTACTATAATACTGCTCCTATATACAGGGATATAACTACTATACTACTGCTCCTATATACAGGGATATAACTACTATAATACTGCCCTTATATACAGGGATATAACTACTATAATACTGCTCCTATATACAGGAATATAACTACTATTATACACGAACTGGAGAGAGTGGAACGGCTGCACATCCCATCTATGGCTGATACTAATGCCGCTAGGCCTATATTAAAAATCAACACTAGAGTGTCTGTATATGAATTGATCAAGCCATATTGCCCCGTGTACCACCGCGCAGGTCCTCTGGTCCACACGGGTCCCTACGCTACCTCCACACCGTGTCGGTCAGCGACCGCCAACCCCGCAAAGCGTGCACGTGCAGGGAAGGGAGGCCATGGAACGGCCCTGCAACCCCAATGTCACAGGACCAGACACAAAAAGCCCCACCAAAACCCAGCCAGCACCACCGGCGGTGGCTTGGGCCCCCGGAACTTACTGCCTACAACACCCGGTGGCCGAGCGGGCCTCCCGGGTGTTCAGTGTTCTGATTGACAGCGCGAGAAGCCATAGGCTTCCCGCCCTGTCAATCACTCTTGTGACCGCAAGCAGCATTTTGCTTGCGATCACAAGAGTGTTGCCCCCGCCCCCCGACAGATCAGCAGCTTCCAGGCGAAGTCCCGGGCAGCGACATCACTGAGGTCAGTGTGCGTCACGGCGGCTGGGACTTCCGGTACAGGAAGTGACACGCACCCTGTACCGGAAGTCCCAGCCGCCGCGGCGCACACTGAGCTCAGTGGTGGCGCTGCCCGGGACTTCGCCTGGAAGCTGCTGATCTGTCGGGTGCAGATGAAGAGAGAAGAAGAGACCTGCGACCGACGGGCTGTATATATATGGGGGGATGCACAGCACTAGGGGCTATATATATATATATATATATATATATATATATATATATTATATATATATATACAGCCCCTAGTGCTGTGCATCCCCATATATATATATATATATATATATATATATGACTGGGTCTATGTTCCTATCGGTGGGGACAGTGTAGAGAAAAGAGAGGAAGGAGTGTAGTTGCTTTTGTGGTGTGTCAGGCAACTGCACCTGTTATTGGTCAGAAACTTTTTTGTGCAAAAATCAAGCAGGAAAGGAAATTTTCTGTTTGAGTGCGGCGTGTGGATGAACCCGATAGTGACAATCACATCCAGACAGGAGGCAGTTATCTACCCCACGGAGCGGGTATCATGATGGTTTCCAGATGTAACAAGGATGGCTGAGAATAAAGTGCAAGCAGCACGGGGACAATGGAGACACATTACAGGCTGCGTTTATAGAAACAATTTGCTAAAAATAGCAGCAGCTTTACAAATCAACGCTGATCTTTCTCAATAGTGTCCGCGGCTTTCATGGTCACGTGACTGCAGCGGATCCTGCACCGGTCAGAATGTGTGTAAACAGACTCGGCTTCATTTGTCAGGAAAATGTTCTGGCCGAGCGCCCGACCCCGTTCTCTACTTTACTGTTTGTATCTTCAGGCTGCGGCCAAAATCCTCGGCAAAAATAAATATTTATGGGCGTTTTCCTCAAGTAGAAAGAACTGGAAAATCTTCCGTCTTGTGTTTCTCTTGTTTAGAAAAATATTAGTTTTCAGTTATTGAGAAAAATGACAATTCTAATATTTCAAAATAAATTAGCCGCATTTCTATACAAGTCAAAGATTTCCCCGATTTCTCGGTTCTCACTTTCTCCCGTGTTGATCCGATTCCCACTTTAAATTGCCATAAATGTTACAAGCAGATCCTTTGGCTCCATATCCTGTACTGATCCTTACATGAAGCGTTATGTTCCAGCTGCATCCAGAGCTGCATGCAGAATGCTTGTTATAATCCGCAGCGCAGGCTGATGCCCCTATTCCACCGGTCGTTAAGAGGAGCAAACGAGCGCTCTCAGCGCTTGTTTGCTCCTCGTTCCCCGCTTGCTGCCGCCGCTACGGCGGGGAGCTGCGGGGGGGGGGGGGGGGCTGCTCGGAGGATCGCGTCTACTGCCGATGCTCCTATTCAACGGAGCGACGGCAGCCGATCGTTGCTGTATCAGTCGCTTGTTTTTTCAACATGTTGAAAAACAAGCGACTGCAACGATCAGCCGACATGAACGATGTCGGCTGATCGTTGCACTCTATTCCACGGGACAATTATCGTTCGTAGCGGCCGATATCGTCCGAATACGAACGACATTCGTTCCGTGGAATAGGGCCTTTAGGCCTCACAATGGATGTAGAGGGAGAAAAGGGAAATAACTGCAGTCGGCACAAACTCAACAACCTAAAGTAATTGAAGATTCACTAAGCAGATAGGACACCTTAAACTGGAAGAATTGAACATACATACATATATATATATATATATATATACACACCAACATACATACACACCAACATGCATACATACACACACATATATACATCAACATACATACACACACCAACATACATCCATACATAAACACACCAACATACATACATATACACACACATACATACACACACATTCATACATATGTACACCAACATACATACATACACATACATATACACACACATATACACGCCAACATACATACACAACATGCATACATACCCACCAACATACATCCATACATACTTACACACACATATACGCTAACATACATACACACATATACACGCCAACATACATACACACAAACCAACATACATACATATACACACCAACATACATACAGAAAGACATACATATACTCAACAACATACATACACACATGCATACATACATATATACACCAAAATATATAAATATACACACCAACATACATACATACACCAACATACATACATATACACACAACATACATTTATGCACACCAACATACATACATACACACACACCCATACATACACACGCCAACATACATACACAACATGCATACATACACACAAACACATATATACACCAACATACATACACACCAACATACATCCATACATACACACACACACATATATATACGCTAACATACATACACACATATACACGCCAACATACATTCATACACACACAAACCAACATACATACATATACACACCAACATACATACAGACAGACATACATATACTCAACAACATACATACACACATGCATACATACTGTACATATATACACCAAAATATATAAATATACACACCAACATACATACATACACCAACATACATACATATACACACCAACATACATACATATACACACCAACATTACATTTATGCACACCAACATACATACATACACACACCAACATACATAAATACAGACATACATATACACACCAACATACATACAGACAGACAGAAAAAAAAAACAGATAAATGGAAACACAGACATTAATTTCATGAATACCTTAGAATAAGTTCCTCAAGCCTGGGAATTCCTGAAACGAGGAAGAGGAGGAGCTTAGAATGGGCTGTCTGACATATGTAACCTGCATGAGAGGCCAAACATCAGATGCTCCATATTGGCTGATGAGTGACCGGGATCTCATAGGTGTCCATGGTGACATGTAGTGATGTGACTGATTGGTATCCATGGTGACATGTAGGGATGTGACTGATGGGTGTCCATGGTCCATGGTGACATGTAGGGATGTGACTGATGGGTGTCCATGGTGACATGTAGTGATGTGACTGATGGGTATCCATGGTGACATGTAGGGATGTGACTGATGGGTGTCCATGGTGACATGTAGTGATGTGACTGATGGGTGTCCATGGTGACATGTAGGGATGTGACTGATGGGTGTCCATGGTGACATGTAGGGATGTGACTGATGGGTATCCATGGTGACATGTAGTGATGAGACTGATGGGTGTCCATGGTCCATGGTGACATGTAGTGATGTGACTGATGAGTGTCCATGGTCCATGGTGACGTGTAGTGATGTGACTGATGGGTATCCATGGTGACATGTAGTGATGTGACTGATGGGTATCCATGGTGACGTGTAGTGATGTGACTGATGGGTATCCATGGTGACGTGTAGTGATGTGACTGATGGGTATCCATGGTGACATGTAGTGATGTGACTGATGAGTGTCCATGGTGACGTGTAGGGATGTGACTGATGGGTATCCATGGTGACGTGTAGTGATGTGACTGATGGGTGTCCATGGTCCATGGTGACGTGTAGTGATGTGACAGATGGGTGTCCATGGTGACATGTAGTGATGTGACTGATGAGTGTCCATGGTGACGTGTAGGGATGTGACTGATGGGTATCCATGGTGACGTGTAGTGATGTGACTGATGGGTGTCCATGGTCCATGGTGACATGTAGTGATGTGACTGATGAGTGTCCATGGTGACGTGTAGGGATGTGACTGATGGGTATCCATGGTGACGTGTAGTGATGTGACTGATGGGTGTCCATGGTCCATGGTGACGTGTACTGATGTGACTGATGGGTGTCCATGGTGACGTGTAGTGATGTGACTGATGGGTGTCCATGGTCCATGGTGACGTGTAGTGATGTGACTGATGGGTGTCCATGGTCCATGGTGACGTGTATTGATGTGACTGATGAGTGTCCATGGTCCATGGTGACGTGTAGTGATGTGACTGATGGGTATCCATGGTCCATGGTGACGTGTAGTGATGTGACTGATGGGTATCCATGGTCCATGGTGACGTGTAGTGATGTGACTGATGAGTGTCCATGGTCCATGGTGACGTGTAGTGATGTGACTGATGGGTGTCCATGGTGACATGTAGTGATGTGACTGATGGGTGTCCATGGTCCATGGTGACATGTAGTGATGTGACTGATGGGTATCCATGGTGACATGTAGTGATGTGACTGATGGGTGTCCATGGTGACATGTAGTGATGTGACTGATGGGTGTCCATGGTCCATGGTGACGTGTAGTGATGTGACTGATGAGTGTCCATGGTCCATGGTGACGTGTAGTGATGTGACTGATGAGTGTCCATGGTGACATGTAGTGATGTGACTGATGGGTGTCCATGGTGACGTGTAGTGATGTGACTGATGAGTGTCCATGGTCCATGGTGACATGTAGTGATGTGACTGATGGGTGTCCATGGTCCATGGTGACGTGTAGTGATGTGACTGATGGGTGTCCATGGTCCATGGTGACGTGTAGTGATGTGACTGATGGGTGTCCATGGTGACATGTAGTGATGTGACTGATGGGTGTCCATGGTCCATGGTGACATGTAGTGATGTGACTGATGGGTGTCCATGGTCCATGGTGACGTGTAGTGATGTGACTGATGGGTGTCCATGGTCCATGGTGACGTGTAGTGATGTGACTGATGGGTGTCCATGGTGACATGTAGTGATGTGACTGATGGGTGTCCATGGTCCATGGTGACATGTAGTGATGTGACTGATGGGTGTCCATGGTCCATGGTGACGTGTAGTGATGTGACTGATGGGTGTCCATGGTCCATGGTGACGTGTAGTGATGTGACTGATGGGTGTCCATGGTGACATGTAGTGATGTGACTGATGGGTGTCCATGGTGACGTGTAGTGATGTGACTGATGGGTGTCCATGGTCCATGGTGACATGTAGTGATGTGACTGATGGGTGTCCATGGTCCATGGTGACGTGTAGTGATGTGACTGATGGGTGTCCATGGTCCATGGTGACGTGTAGTGATGTGACTGATGGGTGTCCATGGTCTATGTAGTGATCTATAATGTCCGGACCCTTCTGGTCTCCCACACTCGTTGTCGCCCTTTAAGGCTCCTCCTCCATCTGACATTGCACTGGGTTTAGTTAATGGTTTATGGTCCCAACCAGATGAGTGATCGGCCTGCAGCCTCCATGAAGTAACATGTGGAATCGGTTTGTTCTGGGTTTATTCCCAAATGAGAAATAAATTTGGATCTTGGAGAGTTCATCCTGTCCTGAATAATCAAGATGAGTATTATTCCTGCACGGCCGCTGATCTCATGGCCCGAAAACGCGTTACTTACACAGCAGAGCTGATGTGTTCATTACATAACCGTAACATGTTCATGATGAGGGTTGTTGTCTCCTCGCCAGAGTCCGTCATCATGTTACACTGCCTGCTGCTCGTACATAGCAGAGCCGAGCGTGCGCACCGCTATACTGCCTATACATAGCAGAGCCGAGCGTGCACACCGCTATACTGCCTATACATAGCAGAGCCGAGCGTGCACACCGCTATACTGCCTATACATAGCAGAGCCGAGCGTGCACACCGCTATACTGCCTATACATAGCAGAGCCGAGCGTGCACACCGCTATACTGCCTATACATAGCAGAGCCGAGCGTGCACACCGCTATACTGCCTATACATAGCAGAGCCGAGCGTGCACACCGCTATACTGCCTATACATAGCAGAGCCGAGCGTGCACACCGCTATACTGCCTATACATAGCAGAGCCGAGCGTTCGCACCGCTATACTGCCTATACATAGCAGAGCCGAGCGTGCGCACCGCTATACTGCCTATACATAGCAGAGCCGAGCGTGCGCACCGCTACATAGCAGAGCCGAGCGTGCACACCGCTATACTGCCTATACATAGCAGAGCCGAGCGTGCACACCGCTATACTGCCTATACATAGCAGAGCCGAGCGTGCACACCGCTATACTGCCTATACATAGCAGAGCCGAGCGTGCACACCGCTATACTGCCTATACATAGCAGAGCCGAGCGTGCACACCACTATACTGCCTATACATAGCAGAGCCGAGCGTGCACACCGCTATATTGCCTATACATAGCAGAGCCGAGCGTGCGCACTGCTATACTGCCTATACATAGCAGAGCCGAGCGTGCACACCGCTATATTGCCTATACATAGCAGAGCCGAGCGTGCGCACCGCTATACTACCTATACATAGCAGAGCCGAGCGTGCACACCGCTATACTGCCTATACATAGCAGAGCCGAGCGTGCACACCGCTATACTGCCTATACATAGCAGAGCCGAGCGTGCACACCGCTATACTCCCTATACATAGCAGAGCCGAGCGTGCACACCGCTATACTGCCTATACATAGCAGAGCCGAGCGTGCACACCGCTATACTGCCTATACATAGCAGAGCGTGCAAACCACTATACTGCCTATACATAGCAGAGCCGAGCGTTCGCACCGCTATACTGCCTATACATAGCAGAGCCGAGCGTGCGCACCGCTATACTGCCTATACATAGCAGAGCCGAGCGTGCACACCGCTATATTGCCTATACATAGCAGAGCCGAGCGTGCGCACCGCTATAGTGCCTATACATAGCAGAGCGTGCACACCGCTTTACCTGTGCGGTCTCTGTGCGACGTGGTCTCTCTGGGTCCTGTGCAGTCGTGGCGTGTCTTCTGCGGCCTCTGTGTGTCCTGTGCTGTCTCTCTGTGTCCTGTGCTGTCTCTCTCTGTGTGTCCTGTGCTGTCTCTCTCTGTGTGTCCTGTGCTGTCTCTCTCTGTGTGTCCTGTGCTGTCTCTCTCTCTCTGTGTCCTGTGCTGTCTCTCTCTCTGTGTCCTGTGCTGTCTCTCTCTCTGTGTCCTGTGCTGTCTCTCTCTCTCTGTGACCTGTGCTGTCTCTCTCTGTGTCCTGTGCTGTCTCTCTCTCTGTGTCCTGTGCTGTCTCTCTCTCTCTGTGTCCTGTGCTGTCTCTCTCTGTGGGTCCTGTGCTGTCTCTCTCTCTGTGTCCTGTGCTGTCTCTCTCTGTGTCCTGTGCTGTCTCTCTCTGTGTGTCCTGTGCTGTCTCTCTCTGTGGGTCCTGTGCTGTCTCTCTGTGTCCTGTGCTGTCTCTCTCTGTGTCCTGTGCTGTCTCTCTCTGTGTCCTGTGCTGTCTCTCTCTGTGGGTCCTGTGCTGTCTCTCTGTGTCCTGTGCTGTCTCTCTCTGTGTCCTGTGCTGTCTCTCTGTGGGTCCTGTGCTGTCTCTCTGTGGGTCCTGTGCTGTCTCTCTCTCTCTGTGTCCTGTGCTGTCTCTCTCTCTCTGTGTCCTGTGCTGTCTCTCTGTGGGTCCTGTGCTGTCTCTCTGTGGGTCCTGTGCTGTCTCTCTCTCTGGGTCCTGTGCTGTCTCTCTCTCTCTGTGTCCTGTGCTGTCTCTCTCTCTCTGTGGGTCCTGTGCTGTCTCTCTCTGTGTGTCCTGTGCTGTCTCTCTCTGTGTGTCCTGTGCTGTCTCTCTCTGTGGGTCCTGTGCTGTCTCTCTCTCTGTGTCCTGTGCTGTCTCTCTCTCTCTGTGGGTCCTGTGCTGTCTCTCTCTCTGTGTCCTGTGCTGTCTCTCTCTCTGTGACCTGTGCTGTCTCTCTCTCTGTGTCCTGTGCTGTCTCTCTCTGTGTCCTGTGCTGTCTCTCTCTCTGTGTCCTGTGCTGTCTCTCTCTGTGTGTCCTGTGCTGTCTCTCTCTCTGTGTCCTGTGCTGTCTCTCTCTCTGTGTCCTGTGCTGTCTCTCTCTGTGTGTCCTGTGCTGTCTCTCTCTCTGTGTCGTGTGCTGTCTCTCTCTGTGTCCTGTGCTGTCTCTCTCTGGGTCCTGTGCTGTCTCTCTCTGTGTCCTGTGCTGTCTCTCTCGGTGTCCTGTGCTGTCTCTCTCTGTCTCCTGTGCTGTCTCTCTGTCTCCTGTGCTGTCTCTCTCTCTGTGTCCTGTGCTGTCTCTCTCTGTGTCCTGTGCTGTCTCTCTCTGTGTCCTGTGCTGTCTCTCTGTCTCCTGTGCTGTCTCTCTCTCTGTGTCCTGTGCTGTCTCTCTCTGTGTCCTGTGCTGTCTCTCTCTGTGTCCTGTGCTGTCTCTCTCTCTGTGTCCTGTGCTGTCTCTCTCTCCCCGTGTGTCCTGTGCTGTCTCTCTCTCTCTGTGTCCTGTGCTGTCTCTCTCTGTGTCCTGTGCTGTCTCTCTCTGTGTCCTGTGCTGTCTCTCTCTCTGTGTCCTGTGCTGTCTCTCTCTCTCTCTCTGTGGGTCCTGTGCTGTCTCTCTCTGTGTCCTGTGCTGTCTCTCTCTCTCTCTGTGTCCTGTGCTGTCTCTCTCTCTCTCTGTGGGTCCTGTGCTGTCTCTCTCTGTGTCCTGTGCTGTCTCTCTCTGTGGGTCCTGTGCTGTCTCTCTCTCTCTATGTCCTGTGCTGTCTCTCTCTGTGGGTCCTGTGCTGTCTCTCTCTGTGTCCTGTGCTGTCTCTCTCTCTGTGTCCTGTGCTGTCTCTCTCTCTCTGTGGGTCCTGTGCTGTCTCTCTCTGTGTCCTGTGCTGTCTCTCTCTCTCTCTGTGTCCTGTGCTGTCTCTCTCTCTCTCTGTGGGTCCTGTGCTGTCTCTCTCTGTGTCCTGTGCTGTCTCTCTCTGTGGGTCCTGTGCTGTCTCTCTCTCTCTATGTCCTGTGCTGTCTCTCTCTGTGGGTCCTGTGCTGTCTCTCTCTGTGTCCTGTGCTGTCTCTCTCTCTCTGTGTCCTGTGCTGTCTCTCTCTCTCTCTGTGGGTCCTGTGCTGTCTCTCTCTGTGTCCTGTGCTGTCTCTCTCTCTCTGTGTCCTGTGCTGTCTCTCTCTGTGGGTCCTGTGCTGTCTCTCTCTCTCTCTATGTCCTGTGCTGTCTCTCTCTCTCTCTCTCTCTGTCCTGTGCTTTCTCTCTCTCTTTGTGTCCTGTGCTGTCTCTCGGACTCCTGTGCTGTCTCTCTCTCTCTGTCCTGTCTCTCTCTGTGACCTGTGCTGTCTCTCTCTGTGTCCTGTGCTGTCTCTCTCTGTGTCCTGTGCTGTCTCTCTCTGTGTCCTGTGCTGTCTCTCTGTCTCCTGTGCTGTCTCTCTCTCTGTGGGTCCTGTGCTCTCTCTCTGTGTCCTGTGCTGTCTCTCTCTGTGTCCTGTGCTGTCTCTCTGGGTCCTGTGCTGTCTCTCTCTCTGTGTCCTGTGCTGTCTCTCTCTCTCTGTCCTGTCTCTCTCTGTGACCTGTGCTGTCTCTCTCTCTGTGTCCTGTGCTGTCTCTCTCTCTGTGGGTCCTGTGCTCTCTCTCTGTGTCCTGTGCTGTCTCTCTCTGTGTCCTGTGCTGTCTCTCTGTCTCCTGTGCTGTCTCTCTCTCTGTCCTGTCTCTCTCTGTGTCCTGTCCTGTCTCTCTCTCTGTCCTGTCTCTCTCTGTGTCCTGTGCTGTCTCTCTCTGTGTCCTGTGCTGTCTCTCTCTCTCTCTCTCTCTCTGTGTCCTGTGCTGTCTCTCTCTGTGTCCTGTGCTGTCTCTCTCTGTGTCCTGTCCTGTCTCTCTGTCTCCTGTGCTGTCTCTCTCTGTCCTGTGCTGTCTCTCTGTGACCTGTGCTGTCTCTCTGTGTGCTGTGCTGTCTCTCTGTGTGCTGTGCTGTCTCTCTGTGTCCTGTGCTGTCTCTCTCTGTGTCCTGTGCTGTCTCTCTCTCTCTGTCCTGTGCTGTCTCTCTGTGTCCTGTGCTGTCTCTCTCTGTGTCCTGTGCTGTCTCTCTCTCTCTGTGTTCTGTGCTGTCTCTCTCTGTGTCCTGTGCTGTCTCTCTCTGTGTCCTGTCCTGTCTCTCTGTCTCCTGTGCTGTCTCTCTCTGTCCTGTGCTGTCTCTCTGTGACCTGTGCTGTCTCTCTGTGTGCTGTGCTGTCTCTCTGTGTGCTGTGCTGTCTCTCTCTCTCTGTCCTGTGCTGTCTCTCTCTGTGACCTGTGCTGTCTCTCTGTGTTCTGTGCTGTCTCTCTCTGTGTCCTGTGCTGTCTCTCTCTGTGTCCTGTGCTGTTGTTTTATGGTGTATGATAGAGATGGTGTGAGGTAGAGATGGTGTGAGGTAGAGAGGTTTCCGCTTTTATACACACACTTCATTCAGGGAGTTAGACAACAGCGCCACCATCTGCCTCCTGAGGGATGTGCAGCAGTTAGCCGAGAAATATCTAAAAAGGGGTGGAGATATGTAAATGAGCTCCACATAAAAGCCCCGGAGTGAGAGGATTTCTCAGTATGAGTGTAACTGTGGTGGAGGGGGAGACATGCAGTGAGGAGATCTGAGGAGACCACCAGGAGACCGCTCAGGTGGGACCGACATAGTGTGACAGCTGGGAGATATCGAGCCATTCTGTCAGAAGAGGAAGCATCACCTCAGGCAGCATCACCAGGGGGTAATACAGGTCCGCCATCACCTCAGGCAGCATCACCAGGGGGTAATACAGGGTCCGCCATCACCTCAGGCAGCATCACCAGGGGGTAATACAGGATCCGCCATCACCTCAGGCAGCATCACCAGGGGGCAGGGCCGGCGTCACCTCAGGCAGCATCACCAGGGGTAATAAAGGGTCCGCCATCACCTCAGGCAGCATTACCAGGGGTAATAAAGGGTCCGCCATCACCTCAGGCAGCATCCCCAGGGGTAATACAGGGTCCGCCATCACCTCAGGCAGCATCACCAGGGGTAATACAGGTCCGCCATCACCTCAGGCAGCATCACCAGGGGTAATACAGGGTCGGCCATCACCTTAGGCAGCATTACCAGGGGTAATACAGGTCCGCCATCACCTCAGGCAGCATCACCAGGGGTAATACAGGGTCCGCCATCACCTCAGGTAGCATCACCAGGGGTAATACAGGGTCGGCCATCACCTCAGGCAGCATCCCCAGGGGTAATACAGGGTCCGCCATCACCTCAGGCAGCATCACCAGGGGTAATACAGGTCCGCCATCACCTCAGGCAGCATCACCAGGGGTAATACAGGGTCGGCCATCACCTCAGGCAGCATTACCAGGGGTAATACAGGTCCGCCATCACCTCAGGCAGCATCACCAGGGGTAATACAGGGTCCGCCATCACCTCAGGCAGCATCACCAGGGGTAATACAGGGTCCGCCATCACCTCAGGCAGCATCACCAGGGGTAATACAGGGTCCGCCATCACCTCAGGCAGCATCACCAGGGGTAATACAGGATCCGCCATCACCTCAGGCAGCATCACTAGGGGGTAATACAGGTCCGCCATCACCACAGGCAGCATCACCAGGGGTAATACAGGGTCCGCCATCACCTCAGGCAGCATTACCAGGGGGTAATACAGGATCCGCCATCACCTCAGGCAGCATCACCAGGGGGTAATACAGGGTCCGCCATCACCTCAGGCAGCATCACTAGGGGGTAATACAGGGTCCGCCATCACCACAGGCAGCATCACCAGGGGTAATACAGGGTCCGCCATCACCTCAGGCAGCATCACTAGGGGGTAATACAGGTCCGCCATCACCACAGGCAGCATCACCAGGGGTAATACAGGGTCCGCAGTCACCTCAGGTAGCATCACCAGGGGGGTAATACAGGGTCCGCAGTCACCTCAGGTAGCATCACTAGGGGGTAATGCAGGGTCCGCCATCACCTCAGCCAGCATCACTAGGGGGTAATACAGGGTCCGCCATCACCTCAGGCAGCATCACCAGGGGGTAATACAGGGTCCGCCATCACCTCAGGTAGCATCACCAGGGGGTAATACAGGATCCGCCATCACCTCAGGTAGCATCACCAGGGGGTAATACAGGGTCCGCCATCACCTCAGGCAGCATCACCAGGGGGTAATACAGGATCCGCCATCACCTCAGGCAGCATCACCAGGGGGGTAATACAGGGTCCGCCATCACCTCAGGCAGCATCACCAGGGGTAATACAGGGTCCGCCATCACCTCAGGCAGCATCACCAGGGGGTAATACAGGGTCCGCCATCACCTCAGGCAGCATCACCAGGGGGTAATACAGGTCCGCCATCACCTCAGGTAGCATCACCAGGGGGTAATACAGGGTCCGCCATCACCTCAGGCAGCATCACCAGGGGGTAATACAGGGTCCGCCATCACCTCAGGTAGCATCACCAGGGGGGTAATACAGGGTCCGCAGTCACCTCAGGTAGCATCACTAGGGGGTAATGCAGGGTCCGCCATCACCTCAGCCAGCATCACTAGGGGGTAATACAGGGTCCGCCATCACCTCAGGCAGCATCACCAGGGGGTAATACAGGTTCCGCCATCACCTCAGGTAGCATCACCAGGGGTAATACAGGGTCCGCCATTACCTCAGGCAGCATCACCAGGGGGTAATGCAGGGTCCGCCATCACCTCAGGCAGCATCACCAGGGGTAATACAGGGTCCGCCATCACCTCAGGCAGCATCACCAGGGGGTAATACAGGGTCCGCCATCACCTCAGGCAGCATCACCAGGGGGTAATACAGGGTCCGCCATCACCTCAGACAGCATCACCAGGGGGTAATACAGGGTCCGCCATCACCTCAGGCAGCATCACCAGGGGTAATACAGGATCCGCCATCACCTCAGGCAGCATCACCAGGGGGTAATACAGGGTCCGCCATCACCTCAGGCAGCATCCCCAGGGGTAATACAGGGTCCGCCATCACCTCAGGCAGCATCACCAGGGGTAATACAGGGTCCGCCATCACCTCAGGCAGCATCACCAGGGGTAATACAGGGTCCGCCATCACCTCAGGCAGCATCACCAGGGGGTAATACAGGGTCCGCCATAACCACAGGCAGCATCACCAGGGGTAATACAGGGTCCGCCATCACCTCAGGCAGCATCACCAGGGGGTAATACAGGTCCGCCATCACCTCAGGTAGCATCACCAGGGGGTAATACAGGGTCCGCCATCACCTCAGGCAGCATCACCAGGGGGTAATACAGGTCCGCCATCACCTCAGGTAGCATCACCAGGGGGTAATACAGGGTCCGCCATCACCTCAGGTAGCATCACCAGGGGGTAATACAGGGTCCGCCATCACCTCAGGTAGCATTGCGATGCCCTGGCCCCTGGGGGCCACTTCCGCAGTGCTGGTGTTATGAGCGGGCAATGACCGGGGCAGCTGCAGGGGTTATACTTGTCACGGTATAGGCCTGAGGGCGGCACAGCTGTAGGGCCGGTCTGAGGAATCTGCGGGTGATGATGGGCATGCGATTCTTCGCTGCACTTAGTCAGGGCACCAGTTAGTGGACACCAATGCCAGGGTTCAGTAACAGCGGTTTTATTATAGATGAGGTAACTAGTAGCAACAGTTCTGTCCGGATGCAACCGGGTATATAGCAGGCTTTGACAAATAAAGCAGGAGTGGTGCTGCATAGGCTGTGAGAATACGTGCCGGATGATGGGAGTAGGAGTATGAGAGAAATAGCGTTGCTGGGTGGATTAGCTTGAGAATAATACTTGCTGTGAATCCTTGTAGCGATGAGGAGAAATAACGGAATGACACCCAGATGAGAGAGAAGACTCCGGACACTTGAGCAGGCAGATACAGCCGAAGACTTGAATACAGCAGCAGAATCAGTCACTCTTCTTATGGTGAAAAGGCTGCAGAGAAGAAGCCCAACTCCTCTGAGGCAGGAGAGGGACGACACACATCCTCCTTGCTTGGAAGCAGGGGGAAGACTAACTTGTTAGGAGGAAGTGGGAGGTCACATGGTTGCTCCTGGCCAGAACTAGTCGGCCATTGGAGGAACCATGGTTACAGGTCACGTGATCAACAGCCTTGCATACCACTGTACACTGTAATAATACACAGGAATACATGACAATACACATGAAAATGCACATTACCAGAGAATACTAGGGGAAAACCAGCAGCAGTTGCAGTGCAAACACTTACCAGAACAGGCATTGACACAGCAAGAGAAATGGCCATAATAGGAGTAGTAGTCTGCATGTTCTGGGACACTGCATACCTCCCTAGCAAATTTGAGCCGACCTCGGCGAATCTAGAAGGCAGCAAACATGAATAGACTGGACAATCAAACAACAGGAATGAATGATGAGAGTGAGTGTGATGAGGTGTGTGTTTCCCACGCCCAAGACACAGGTGTGAAGAGAGAGAGAATGAGAAACCCTAATGGCAGGACTTCACCTAGGGGTGCCTAACGTACTCTGGCGACCAGGTAGCTAGTGCGTGAACCATCTGACGTGTAAGCCAGGACAAGTTAACTGCTGGCGGGGGACCCTCAATATTCCAGCCAGTTAGACAGTAGGTTTTCTGTTAAATGTGTTACCCTACTGGAGGAGAACGTGAAGACCTGTGTACTATCTTGGCGTGTCTGAGTAGTGTCTTGGATACCTGGAAGAGAAAAGAACAAAATAATAAAAGCAAACATACATGGGGGCCCCTTACATACCGGTCAATCATACAACACAATTACTCAATAGGCCAAACACACGAAAGGGTATCCAAGGTGCAATATGTATGGACCAGTGTGAATGTTAGGTAAGACTATGTGTGATAACTACTGTGTTGGGACAAGACAGAGGTGAACCAATACTGGAAACAAAAGGAAGGGAAACACAAGGGACAACAAATACTGCGAGGTCTTGAGGAGAACTGGCTCACATGAATCTGAATGAAAATCTGAGAAAAAATCTGAATACAAACTGGCTCAACTAAATTTTTCCAGCTATAGATATGATAATAATACACAATAATGAGACTGGATGAGAAAATACACTCCTACATAAACTAGGCTTTCTCTGAGGTATATGTAAACTGACTTCTCTTACTCAGAGGAGGAGCTATCTGTCTTAGACACTGGAAAATATACTGTTTTACAAAAGAGGCGCTCTACTCTGAGGCAATCTATGTAACCTTGTGCTTACTCAGAGGAGGAAATACAAAGACTTTGATAACACTGGAATGCAATAGTACAATAAGTGCAATAATGAAATAAGTGCAATAATACCCTGTGTGGAACACACAATCACAGGAAAGGGCATTAGGAAGGAAGGGGTTAAGTGTCTCTGTTAGGTAGAGTCTCTTGTAGGCAATTGGAACATCGTCCATGTAAAAGGCTCTGGGACAGGCACTAGAGAACCTTTTGTTGTGGTAAGTGTCCATCAGCTCATGGCTGGTTAGTACAGGGAACTTGGTCAGGAGGACCAGGCACGAACCTTGAACGTTGCATAGCAGGAACTAAATGGTGAAACAGCACACAAAAAAAAAAAACACAGTCATAGAACTCAGCCTTTGAAGAGAACACCTAATAGAGGTGTCCTGGAAGACCCCAAGTGGCACCCCTCTTCTTCTCCCAGGGGTAATACCGGGAGGAAGCCGGAGCAGGAGCCTCATCTGCTGCGGTGGTGACCACGAGGCTAGGGGTCACGGTGGTCACAGGAGAGACAGTAGGGGCCACATGGTAGGTAGTGGTGGTGGTCGCAGCTTTAGCCACGGCAGTGGTAGGGGGAGTCACCGTAGTAGCCATGGTGAGGGGGGCTTTAGCCACCGGAGGTAGCAAGGTTAGGGCCTGCTTGATCTCATCCGCCAACTTCTTGATAACCTGGTCGTCCCCAAACACCCACTGAGGCAGGGATAGTGTCTCGGGCCCGGGGAGCCTCCAGGGACTGGCGTAGCAGGTGGCCTTAAAGTTATTCCCCTGGCTAGAAGCAGGAAGAGGGGCGCCCGGAACCCCGGTACTCACGGATCCATCGTTTTCTGGCGAGGTCGATCCTCCTGTGGAGAAGGCAACCTCGGGAGTGCTGGAGCAACGAGATCCCGGTGAGACACTGGCGATGGAGACAGGCTCTTCCTCCGGACCGTTGGAGACTGGTGTAGAGCCCCAACTGATATCGCTGTCGGAGGGTAGCGGCATTAGCAGGCACGCAGGATTGAGCAGAGGCAGACTCTCAGGCAGTGTAGGCATCACAAGCGCTGGGGCTGCAGGCAGGTGCTCTTCATAGGCCGCCATCTTGCATTCCACTGGCCGGAACTTGTAGCAGGAAGGGGAGGAGCGCCAGGCTGGAGGATCAGGCTCCAAAGTCTGCCCAGCAACAATGACGTCAGTGGAAGCGGCCGGCCAATCAGGAGAGACACAGTCATTATCAATGGCGCCAAGCAATTCCCGCTTCTCGGCCGCATGGCAGTTAACCCCCTCGTCACTGGGGGATGGCGCAGGTAGAAATAACAGCAAGAAGCGGCCATTTTGTGTACAGTCCCAGCCGTGCAGCGACTCAGTTATCAGAACTCCCATGGCAATTTTAGCACAGTCTCTGGAGACGATATTAAACTGTAGATCTGGTACACCGCGTGGCGGGTAGATCCTGTTCGTGACGCCAAATGCGATGCCCTGGCCCCTGGGGGCCACTTCCGCAGCGCTGGTGTTATGAGCGGGCAATGACCGGGGCAGCTGCAGGGGTTATACTTGTCACGGTATAGGCCTGAGGGCGGCACAGCTGTAGAGCCGGTCTGTGAAATCTGCGGGTGATGATGGGCATGCGATTCTTCGCTGCACTTAGTCAGGGCACCAGTTAGTGGACACCAATGCCAGGGTTCAGTAACAGCGGTTTTATTATAGATGAGGTAACTAGTAGCAACAGTTCTGTCCGGATGCAACCGGGTATATAGCAGGCTCTGACAAATAAAGCAGGAGTGGTGCTGCATAGGCTGTGAGAATACGTGCCGGATGATGGGAGTAGGAGTATGAGAGAAATAGCGTTGCTGGGTGGATTAGCTTGAGAATAATACTTGCTGTGAATCCTTGCAGCGATGAGGAGAGATAACGGAATGACACCCAGATGAGAGAGAAGACTCCGGACACTTGAGCAGGCAGATACAGCCGAAGACTTGAATACAGCAGCAGAATCAGTCACTCTTCTTATGGTGAAGAGGCTGCAGAGAAGAAGCCCAACTCCTCTGAGGCAGGAGAGGGACGACACACATCCTCCTTGCTTGGAAGCAGGGGGAAGACTAACTTGTTAGGAGGAAGTGGGAGGTCACATGGTTGTTCCTGGCCAGAACTAGTCGGCCATTGGAGGAACCATGGTTACAGGTCACGTGATCAACAGCCTTGCATACCACTGTACACTGTAATAATACACAGGAATACATGACAATACACATGAAAATGCACAATACCAGAGAATACTAGGGGAAAACCAGCAGCAGTTGCAGTGCAAACACTTACCAGAACAGGCATTGACACAGCAATAGAAATGGCCATAATAGGAGTAGTAGTCTGCATGTTCTGGGACACTGCAGCATCACCAGGGGGGTAATACAGGGTCCGCAGTCACCTCAGGTAGCATCACCAGGGGTAATACAGGGTCCGCCATCACCTCAGGCAGCATCACCAGGGGTAATCCAGGGTCCGCCATCACCCCAGGCAGCATCACCAGGGGTAATACAGGGTCCGCCATCACCTCAGGCAGCATCACCAGGGGTAATCCAGGGTCCGCCATCACCCCAGGCAGCATCACCAGGGGTAATACAGGGTCCGCCATCACCTCAGGCAGCATCACCAGGGGTAATCCAGGGTCCGCCATCACCCCAGGCAGCATCACCAGGGGTAATAAAGGGTCCGCCATCACCAACCATAACACCCAGGGGCAGCCCCGTCTTCAACCTCTGATCACCTCAGGAGAGTTGTTGGACTCCAATATGCTGCTCTCTGATGTCTTGCACTGTTCGGATGGCGTGTACTTCTTGAAGATATTTTGCGCCGTTCAGATGCTTTGCGCCGTTCCGCTATCCTGTACCACTTAGATGCTTTGCACCGTTCCGCTATCCTGTACCACTTAGATGCTTTGCACCGTTCGGGTGGCCTGTACCACTTAGATGCTTTGCACCGTTCGGGTGGCCTGTACCACTTAGATGCTTTGCACCGTTCCGCTATCTTGTACTTCTTAGATGCTTTGCACGGTTCCGCTATCTTGTAACACTTAGTTGCTTTGCAATGTTCCGCTATCCTGTACCACTTAGGTGCTTTGCACCGTTCGGGTGGCCTGTACCACTTAGATGCTTTGCACAGTTCGGGTGGCCTGTACCACTTAGATGCTTTGCACAGTTCGGGTGGCCTGTACCACTTAGATGCTTTGCACCGTTCCGCTATCCTGTTCCACTTAGATGCTTTGCACCGTTCCGCTATCCTGTACCACTTAGATGCTTTGCACCGTTCGGGTGGCCTGTACCACTTAGATGCTTTGCACCGTTGTGCTATGCTGTACCACTTAGATGCTTTGCACCGTTCTGCTATCCTGTACCACTTAGATGCTTTGCACCGTTCTATCCTGTACCACTTAGATGCTTTGCACCGTTCGGGTGGCCTGTACCACTTAGATGCTTTGCACCGTTCGGGTGGCCTGTACCACTTAGATGCTTTGCACAGTTCGGGTGGCCTGTACCACTTAGATGCTTTGCACCGTTCCGCTATCCTGTACCACTTAGATGCTTTGCACCGTTCGGGTGGCCTGTACCACTTAGATGCTTTGCACCGTTCTATCCTGTACCACTTAGATGCTTTGCACCGTTCTATCCTGTACCACTTAGATGCTTTGCACCATTTGGGTGGCCTGTACCACTTAGATGCTTTGCACCGTTCTGCTATCCTGTACCACTTAGATGCTTTGCACCATTTGGGTGGCCTGTACTACTTGGACGCTTTGCGCCTCACATATATTTTGTGCCGTTCAGACGTTGCTGCTTTGTTGGTTTCTTTAATAAAACATCTCTGTGTGGTGTAGCACTAAAATGAAAGCAATGACGCGGCAGCTCCAGCCTTCTTGTGTAAATAGACCCTAGTGACTATATTCAGCTGCACTGATCTCTGCCCAAAGCCGCGGTGACCTCCATTAATATCGGCATTGTCCACGCTGTGTCCCAGATTTAGATGCAGAGAGAGTCACGTGCGATGGCTGCTGTGTGCGCGGAGGCGGTGAGGACGGTCATGGCGGGGGCGGTGAGGACGGTCATGGCGGGGGCGGTGAGGACGGTCATGGCGGGGGCGGTGAGGACGGTCATGGCGGGGGCGGTGAGGACGGTCATGGCGGGGGCGGTGAGGACGGTCATGGCGGGGGCGGTGAGGACGGTCATGGCGGGGGCGGTGAGGACGGTCATGGCGGGGGCGGTGAGGACGGTCATGGCGGGGGCGGTGAGGACGGTCATGGCGGGGGCGGTGAGGACGGTCATGGTGGGGGCGGTGAGGATGCTTTATGTCTCAGAACTCCATATATAACCTCCATATTATGTGTGCACCATCGTCTTAGGGCTTATTATACTGTCTCAGGTACAGTAACTCCAGGCCTGACAAGGGGACGTGGTCACATAGTCATCACTGAACAGACAGGACGGCCACAATTGCATCCTCCTCCATCCGGACACGGCTCTCACCAACACAAGTTTAGATTTCTAAATATTTGGCCTGGGACCGGGAATCCTCCTCCTCCTCCTCCTCCTCCTCCTCTGCATTCTTCTTGTCTTCCCTACATATGGATGGCTAAAATAGCTTCAGATACGAAGGCATGAGGTAAATATTTACCTCCCGCCTCCCAAACTTGTTTTGCAATGAAATATTTACCGGGTTAAACAGAACATCGGCGACATTGAAATAAAACATTCCCACGGTGGTAAGCCTGGTGGTTTCACGGAATGGTGGCGGTGGTGATTGGGATGCACGGGCGATGAGGTAGCGGATGGTGTGAGCAGAAAGATGCAGCGTGGACATCATTTATAAGAAGGAATAGGGGTCAAAGGGGTCAAAAAGTGATCCTGGAAACCATAGACCTGTAAGTCTAACATCTATAGTGGGTAACGTATTTGAGGAGTTTGTAAGAGATGTTATACTGGAGTATATTATTGAAAATAATCTTATAACACACCACCAGTATGAGGGATCGGTCCTGTCAGACTAATCTGATCGGCTTCTATGAGGAGGCCAGCTATAGACTGGACCAGGGGGAGGCTGTGTATATAGACTGGACCTGGGGGAGGCTGTGTATATAGACTGGACCTGGGGGAGGCTGTGTATGTGTATATAGACTGGACCTGGGGGAGGCTGTGTATATAGACTGGACCTGGGGGAGGCTGTGTATATAGACTGGACCTGGGGGAGGCTGTGCATGATGTGTATATAGACTGGACCTGGGGGAGGCTGTGTATATAGACTGGACCTGGGGGAGGCTGTGTATATAGACTGGACCTGGGGGAGGCTGTGTATATAGACTGGACCTGGGGGAGGCTGTGTATATAGACTGGACCTGGGGGAGGCTGTGTATATAGACTGGACCGGGGGGAGGCTGTGTATATAGACTGGACCTGGGGGAGGCTGTGTATATAGACTGGACCTGGGGGACGATGTGGATGATGTGTATATAGAATGGAACTGGGGGAGGCTGTGGATGATGTGTATATAGACTGGACCTGGGGGAGGCTGTGGATGAAGTATATATAGACTGGACCTGGGGGAGGCTGTGTATATAGACTGGACCTGGGGGACGATGTGGATGATGTGTATATAGAATGGACCTGGGGGAGGCTGTGGATGATGTGTATATAGACTGGACCTGGGGGAGGCTTTGTATATAGATGATACTAAACTGGGTAAAGTAATCACCTCAGAGGAGGAGAATATAATATTACAAAGGAGGAGGATATAATATTACAGATGGATTTTGAGAAGCTGGAGGCTTGGGCAGATAAATGGCATTAGCCGTAATATTAAGGTACAGCTAAGGCTAAATAACACCACACTGGGTAACATTGACAGTAACCTCATCTATAGTGACCAGTGCCAGGCAGCGGCTGCCAGGGCTAATACCATTTGATTAATAATCCAAAAAGTTTCCATCATGTATCAGGGTTTGTATCTGATGTCTACTATGAGCATTCTGGTGGAAATCAGCCCAAGACCTCCCTGGGGACGTTCACAGAAAAGTTTTTTGGAAGAATTCCCCTTTAAGGATATCCTGGGTCATTGTAGCAATATGAAGGTGCTGCACATAAGACGGGCGATCCCACGGATGGTCGTCGGTGCTTTCCTGGATATGCTGCAGATTATTCATTCTCTTCTGAAACTTTCTAATAAACTTTGGGGAAACTTTATTAGTTTGCTGGGACGCACAGAAATGATAACTCTACAATATGGTGTAAGTTACGTCTTCCCTAGCTCGTAGTCGGTCTCGTGGACAGACGGGGGCCTGTGCACTTCTTAAACAATTGGTGCATGTTTCTGTAGTGCTGTGTCGTGTCCCTTTAAGTCTTCTGCCTCCTTTCTGCGCTGCACATTATTATTAATAGCCTCTCCCTGGTGGATCTAGGTTTCTTCTCATCACCTGCTATAAACTGCAGGTCTGAGCCGAGACGCCCTGTATCATGCTCCCCCAGCCGAGATGTCCTGTGTCATGCTTCACCAGCCTATATGCCCTGTATCAAGCTCCCCCAGCTGAGATGTCCTGTATCATGCTTCACCAGCCGAGATGTCCTGTATCATGCTTCACCACCCTATATGTCCTGTATCATGCTCCACCAGCCGAGATGTCCTGTATCATGCTCCCCCAGCCTATATGTCCTGTATCATGCTCCACCAGCCGAGATGTCCTGTATCATGCTCCCCCAGCCTATATGTCCTGTATCATGCTCCCCCAGCCTATATGTCCTGTATCATGCTCCACCAGCCGAGATGTCCTGTATCATGCTCCCCCAGCCTATATGTCCTGTATCATGCTCCCCCAGCCGAGATGTCCTGTATCATGCTCCACCAGCCGAGATGTCCTGTATCATGCTCCACCAGCCGAGATGTCCTGTATCATGCTCCCCCAGCCGAGACGCCCAGTATCATGCTCCACCAGCCGAGATGTCCTGTATCATGCTCCCCCAGCCGAGATGTCCTGTATCATGCTCCCCCAGCCTATATGTCCTGTATCATGCTCCCCCAGCCTATATGTCCTGTATCATGCTCCCCCAGGCTATATGTCCTGTATCATGCTCCCCCAGCCTATATGTCCTGTATCATGCTCCTCCAGCCTATATGTCCTGTATCATGCTCCCCCAGCCGAGATGTCCTGTATCATGCTCCCCCAGCCGAGATGTCCTGTATCATGCTCCTCCAGCCGAGATGTCCCGTATCATGCTCCCCCAGCCGAGATGTCCTGTATCATGCTCCACCAGCGGAGATGTCCTGTATCATGCTCCCCCAGCCAAGATGTCCTGTATCATGCTCCCCCAGCCGAGATGTCCTGTATCATGCTCCCCCAGCCTATATGTCCTGTATCATGCTCCTCCAGCCTATATGTCCTGTATCCTGCTCCACCAGCCGAGATGTCCTGTATCATGCTCCACCAGCCGAGATGTCCTGTATCATGCTCCCCCAGTCTATATGTCCTGTATCATGCTCCACCAGCCGAGATGTCCCGTATCATGCTCCACCAGCCGAGACGCCCTGTATCAAGCTCCTCCAGCCGAGATGTCCTGTATCATACTCCACCAGCCGAGATGTCCCGTATCATGCTCCACCAGCCGAGATGTCCTGTATCATGCTCCACCAGCCGAGATGTCCTGTATCATGCTCCTCCAGCCGAGATGTCCTGTATCATGCTCCACCAGCCGAGATGTCCTGTATCATGCTCCCCCAGCCGAGATGTCCTGTATCATGCTCCACCAGCCTATATGTCCTGTATCATGCTCCACCAGCCGAGATGTCCTGTATCATGCTCCACCAGCCGAGATGTCCTGTATCATGCTCCACCAGCCGAGATGTCCTGTATCATGCTCCACCAGCCGAGATGTCCTGTATCATGCTCCACCAGCCGAGATGTCCTGTATCATGCTCCACCAGCCGAGATGTCCTGTATCATGCTCCACCAGCCGAGATGTCCTGTATCATGCTCCACCAGCCGAGATGTCCTGTATCATGCTCCACCAGCCGAGATGTCCTGTATCATGCTCCTCCAGCCGAGATGTCCTGTATCATGCTCCACCAGCCGAGATGTCCTGTATCATGCTCCTCCAGCCGAGATGTCCTGTATCATGCTCCACCAGCCGAGATGTCCTGTATCATGCTCCCCCAGCCTATATGTCCTGTATCATGCTCCCCCATCCTATATGTCCTGTATCATGCTCCCCCAGCCGAGATGTCCTGTATCATGCTCCCCCAGCCGAGATGTCCTGTATCATGCTCCCCCAGGCTATATGTCCTGTATCATGCTCCCCCAGCCGAGATGTCCTGTATCATGCTCCCCCAGCCGAGATATCCTGTATCATGCTCCTCCAGCCGAGATGTCCTGTATCATGCTCCACCAGCCTATATGTCCTGTATCATGCTCCTCCAGCCGAGATGTCCTGTATCATGCTCCCCCAGCCGAGATATCCTGTATCATGCTCCCCCAGCCGAGATGTCCTGTATCATGCTCCCCCAGCCGAGATGTCCTGTATCATGCTCCCCCAGGCTATATGTCCTGTATCATGCTCCTCCAGCCGAGATGTCCTGTATCATGCTCCACCAGCCTATATGTCCTGTATCATGCTCCTCCAGCCGAGACGTCCTGTATCATGCTCCCCCAGGCTATATGTCCTGTATCATGCTCCACCAGCCGAGATGTCCTGTATCATGCTCCCCCAGCCGAGATGTCCTGTATCATGCTCCCCCAGCCGAGATGTCCTGTATCATGCTCCCCCAGTCTATATGTCCCGTATCATGCTCCACCAGCCGAGACGCCCTGTATCAAGCTCCTCCAGCCGAGATGTCCTGTATCATGCTCCACCAGCCGAGATGTCCCGTATCATGCTCCCCCCAGCCGAGATGTCCCGTATCATGCTCCACCAGCCTATATGTCCTGTATCATGCTCCACCAGCCGAGATGTCCTGTATCATGCTCCACCAGCCGAGATGTCCTGTATCATGCTCCACCAGCCGAGATGTCCTGTATCATGCTCCACCAGCCGAGATGTCCTGTATCATGCTCCCCCAGCCGAGATGTCCTGTCTCATGCTCCACCAGCCGAGATGTCCTGTATCATGCTCCCCCCAGCCTATTTGTCCTGTATCATGCTCCCCCAGCCGAGATGTCCTGTATCATGCTCCCCCAGCCGAGATGTCCTGTATCATGCTCCCCCAGCCGAGATGTTCTGTATCATGCTCCACCAGCCGAAATGTCCTGTATTATGCTCCCCCAGCCGAGATGACCCGTATCATGCTCCACCAGCCGAAATGTCCTGTATCATGCTCCCCCCAGCCTATATGTCCTGTATCATGCTTCACCAGCCGAGATGTCCCGTATCATGCTCCACCAGCCGAGATGTCCTGTATCATGCTCCACCAGCCGAGATGTCCTGTATCATGCTCCACCAGCCGAGATGTCCTGTATCATGCTCCTCCAGCCGAGATGTCCTGTATCATGCTCCCCCATCCTATATGTCCTGTATCATGCTCCCCCAGCCGAGATATCCTGTATCATGCTCCCCCAGCCGAGATGTCCTGTATCATGCTCCCCCAGCCTATATGTCCTGTATCATGCTCCCCCAGCCTATATGTCCTGTATCATGCTCCACCAGCCGAAATGTCCTGTATCATGCTCCTCCAGCCTATATGTCCTGTATCATGCTCCCCCAGCCGAGATGTCTCGTATCATGCTCCCCCAGCCTATATGTCCCGTATCATGCTCCACCAGCCGAGATGTCCCGTATCATGCTCCCCCAGCCTATATGTCCTGTATCCTGCTCCACCAGCCGAGATGTCCTGTATCATGCTCCACCAGCCGAGATGTCCTGTATCATGCTCCACCAGCCGAGATGTCCTGTATCATGCTCCACCAGCCGAGATGTCCTGTATCATGCTCCTCCAGCCTATATGTCCTGTATCATGCTCCACCAGCCTATATGTCCTGTATCATGCTCCTCCAGCTGAGATGTCCTGTATCATGCTCCACCAGCCTATATGTCCTGTATCATGCTCCCCCAGCCGAGATGTCCTGTATCATGGTCCCCCCAGCCGAGATGTCCTGTATCATGCTCCCCCAGCCGAGATGTCCTGTATCATGCTCCCCCAGCCGAGATGTCCTGTATCAAGCTCCTCCAGCCGAGATGTCCTGTATCATGCTCCACCAGCCTATATGTCCTGTATCATGCTCCACCAGCCGAGATGTCCTGTATCATGCTCCACCAGCCGAGATGTCCTGTATCATGCTCCCCCCAGCCTATATGTCCTGTATCATGCTCCCCCATCCTATATGTCCTGTATCATGCTCCACCAGCCGAGATGACCCGTATCATGCTCCTCCAGCCGAGATGTCCTGTATCATGCTCCCCCAGCCGAGATGTCCTGTATCATGCTCCACCAGCCTATATGTCCTGTATCATGCTCCCCCAGCCGAGATGTCCTGTATCAAGCTCCTCCAGCCGAGATGTCCTGTATCATGCTCCACCAGCCTATATGTCCTGTATCATGCTCCACCAGCCGAGATGTCCTGTATCATGCTCCCCCAGCCGAGATGTCCTGTATCATGCTCCCCCAGCCGAGATGTCCTGTATCATGCTCCACCAGCCGAGATGTCCTGTATCATGCTCCCCCCAGCCTATATGTCCTGTATCATGCTCCACCAGCCTATATGTCCTGTATCATGCTCCTCCAGCCGAGATGTCCTGTATCATGCTTCACCAGCCGAGATGTCCTGTATCATGCTCCCCCCAGCCTATATGTCCTGTATCATGCTCCCCCAGCCGAGATGTCCTGTATCATGCTCCCCCCAGCCGAGATGTCCTGTATCATGCTCCCCCAGCCGAGATGTCCTGTATCATGCTCCACCAGCCGAGATGTCCTGTATCATGCTCCACCAGCCTATATGTCCTGTATCATGCTCCCCCAGCCGAGATGTCCTGTATCATGCTCCCCCAGCCGAGATGTCCCGTATCATGCTCCTCCAGCCTATATGTCCTGTATCATGCTCCACCAGCCTATATGTCCTGTATCATGCTCCCCCAGCCTATATGTCCCGTATCATGCTCCTCCAGCCGAGATGTCCTGTATCATGCTCCACCAGCCTATATGTCCTGTATCATGCTCCACCAGCCTATATGTCCTGTATCATGCTCCCCCAGCCTATATGTCCTGTATCATGCTCCACCAGCCTATATGTCCTGTATCATGCTCCCCCAGGCTATATGTCCTGTATCATGCTCCCCCAGCCGAGATGTCCTGTATCATGCTCCTCCAGCTGAGATGTCCTGTATCATGCTCCACCAGCCTATATGTCCTGTATCATGCTCCCCCAGCCGAGATGTCCTGTATCATGGTCCCCCCAGCCGAGATGTCCTGTATCATGCTCCCCCAGCCGAGATGTCCTGTATCATGCTCCCCCAGCCGAGATGTCCTGTATCAAGCTCCTCCAGCCGAGATGTCCTGTATCATGCTCCTCCAGCCGAGATGTCCTGTATCATGCTCCTCCAGCAGAGATGTCCTGTATCATGCTCCACCAGCCTATATGTCCTGTTTCATGCTCCACCAGCCTATATGTCCTGTATCATGCTCCCCCAGCCGAGATGTCCTGTATCAAGCTCCTCCAGCCGAGATGTCCTGTATCATGCTCCACCAGCCTATATGTCCTGTATCATGCTCCACCAGCCGAGATGTCCTGTATCATGCTCCACCAGCCGAGATGTCCTGTATCATGCTCCCCCCAGCCTATATGTCCTGTATCATGCTCCCCCATCCTATATGTCCTGTATCATGCTCCACCAGCCGAGATGTCCTGTATCATGCTCCCCCAGCCGAGATGTCCTGTATCATGCTCCACCAGCCTATATGTCCTGTATCATGCTCCACCAGCCGAGATGTCCTGTATCATGCTCCCCCAGCCGAGATGTCCTGTATCATGCTCCCCCAGCCGAGATGTCCTGTATCATGCTCCACCAGCCGAGATGTCCTGTATCATGCTCCCCCAGCCGAGATGTCCTGTATCATGCTCCCCTAGCCGAGATGTCCTGTATCATGCTCCACCAGCCGAGATGTCCTGTATCATGCTCCCCCCAGCCTATATGTCCTGTATCATGCTCCACCAGCCTATATGTCCTGTATCATGCTCCTCCAGCCGAGATGTCCTGTATCATGCTCCCCCCAGCCTATATGTCCTGTATCATGCTCCCCCAGCCGAGATGTCCTGTATCATGCTCCCCCCAGCCGAGATGTCCTGTATCATGCTCCACCAGCCTATATGTCCTGTATCATGCTCCCCCAGCCGAGATGTCCTGTATCATGCTCCCCCAGCCGAGATGTCCCGTATCATGCTCCACCAGCCGAGATGTCCTGTATCATGCTCCACCAGCCGAGATGTCCTGTATCATGCTCCACCAGCCGAGATGTCCTGTATCATGCTCCACCAGCCGAGATGTCCTGTATCATGCTCCACCAGCTGAGATGTCCTGTATCATGCTCCCCCAGCCGAGATGTCCTGTATCATGCTCCCCCAGCCGAGATGTCCTGTATCATGCTCCCCCAGCCGAGATGTCCTGTATCATGCTCCTCCAGCCTATATGTCCTGTATCATGCTCCTCCAGCCTATATGTCCTGTATCATGCTTCACCAGCCTATATGTCCTGTATCATGCTCCCCCAGCCGAGATGTCCTGTATCATGCTCCCCTAGCCGAGATGTCCTGTATCATGCTCCACCAGCCGAGATGTCCTGTATCATGCTCCCCCCAGCCTATATGTCCTGTATCATGCTCCACCAGCCTATATGTCCTGTATCATGCTCCTCCAGCCGAGATGTCCTGTATCATGCTCCCCCCAGCCTATATGTCCTGTATCATGCTCCCCCAGCCGAGATGTCCTGTATCATGCTCCCCCCAGCCGAGATGTCCTGTATCATGCTCCACCAGCCGAGATGTCCTGTATCATGCTCCACCAGCCTATATGTCCTGTATCATGCTCCACCAGCTGAGATGTCCTGTATCATGCTCCCCCAGCCGAGATGTCCTGTATCATGCTCCCCCAGCCGAGATGTCCTGTATCATGCTCCCCCAGCCTATATGTCCTGTATCATGCTTCACCAGCCTATATGTCCTGTATCATGCTCCACCAGCCGAGATGTCCTGTATCATGCTTCACCACCCTATATGTCCTGTATCATGCTCCCCCAGCAGAGACGCCCTGTACACTTCTCCCCTCAGTCGAGATGTCCTATAGACGCCCCCCCAGCCAAGACGTCCTCTATGCTGCTGCTTCTCCCAGCTGAGGCATCTTGTGTGCTGCTGCCCCTTCAGCCAAGACCTCCTGTGCGCTGTCCCCTCATCCGCCCCCCAGCTGCGACATTTTGAAATTGTCACTTATAGTGTCCCCTATTCCACAAACACCCGGCCATCTCTAACACATTTTCTGATTGATAGGAGTCGGGCATTTGGGGCCATCCGTCATATCTGCCACCAGAGAGTTGCAATATAGGGGAATGCTCATGGGGTTGAGGAGAGCTCCTCGTTCATGTTCAGCTGGACTGGGGGTATCCCAGAGAGACAGCGGGGAGCAGAGGGCAGCAGAGTACTTCTGTCCTTACTGGATAATAATAATAGACCTGTGAAGCTCCTGCGTTATGATTCCCTTATTACAGCAGGTCAGTAGCTTCCAAAGTGCTGAAGAACTGCCGAAGAAGAGACAGCATGAGACTAGGATTTCTTGGGGCCACCAGAGATTACTTAAAGGGACACTCCACAAATATAGAACATGTGCATCTTCTTACATCACAGGACAACCCCCCCTCCCCCCGGCAAAAATCGCTTAGTTAGCATAGCTAATTTTTGCAAACCTTGTTGGGATTTCTGCTTCGCTGGATTTGCTCATCCCTGGTCCAGATTCATTGTGCGTCATCTCTAGTTCTTATGGAACCAGTGGTCTCCACTATGGCTGTCCAGCTGTTATAAAACTACGGCTCGGAGGGTGTCCAGAGAGCCCAGAGACTGGTGGCCATTGTCCTGAATAATGGGACACAATGTTACAATGTTTGTCAATAATAAACTTATCACAGTTGCTTAGACTGAATCCACCATTACTAAGCGCCCGGCTTTGTCCTCTGCCGTCGGGGTCTGTCTGGGCTGTAGGTGGGTGAAATGTTGCCTTGTCATGAAATGATGTGTAACTCAGGAAGTCCTAGTCAGTATTATCCGCGCTTCCTCCGCTCAGTCCCCATTCATCATGAAAACAAAAGGCGCAGTAAATGCTGCTTACATTCGTGGAGCTTCCAAGAAGACAACGGCATGCTGATGTAGTCCGCGGCGTGGGTGGCAGGAAAAGCTCTATTAATGGAGCCATGTCCAACATTAGTCAGAAGTCACAACAAAAACCCCCAAGGCTCGGTGCCAGCGGGACAGATGCTTTGTAATATCTTTACATTTCTACAACAAAATGAAAATGAAATCCTGTGTGCGCTGTATGAAGACCGATCCGGCTGGGAACCACCAAATCCTCTGACTCATCCAAAGTTTAGTCCCTCGAAAGGTCCCAGTGACGCACAGACATGAGGAGAGAGCGGTGACTTAGCTCCTGTTTGGTCATCGTTCTTCCAAGAAATAACCTAAGTGTGGATCCTGCCCAAACACTGGTGGGAAAACCAGAATGAACCAAGTCTTATGATGTTATAAACAAGGTCAAAGGGGGAGGACACATAAGGAGATATCACCATAGAGGTTTACCCAGAGTGAACCAGACTTATAGGGGATGATCAACAGGCCAGCAGTTTGGTTAAAAGTCAGTGCTCTGTGTTTTTGGTTCCCCTCCCCCATGGCAAAAAAGTTCCATCACCTCCTTATACATCACCAGGCTAGTGTGAACTAGGTGCAAGTGTATCTACATCAGCAAGATAGTGTGAACAAGGTGCAAGTGTATATGCATCAGCAAGATAGTGTGAACAAGGTGCAAGTGTATATGCATCACCAGGCTAGTGCGAACAGGGTGCAAGTGGAGCTGCATTGCAGATTTCTGCTTTGCTCATTTTGCATCATTTCAGCTCTTCCTCATTCATCAGGCTTAAAGGGAACCTGTCAGTCCCAGTGCCGGGGCAGAGCCCGGCCGACCCCCCCGCTAGAGACCCTTATACTTACCCCAGAGAACGAAGTCCCGCTCCTGCTGCCGAGATATCACCTTCAGAAGCCCGGCGCACGCATCAGAGAATAATCCAATGCCCATAGAGAAGGACGGCGCCATTCATTCTCTATGGGCATCGGACTCATCTCTGATGCGTGCGCGCCGGGCTTCTGACGGTGATATCTCGGCAGCAGGAGCAGCTCCAGGAGTGGAACTTCGGCTCTGCCCCATTACTAGGTCATTTTAACTACAGGGCGAATCTTGCTAAAAGCGCCCCCCCCTCAAGTGATGTCGGTGGTGGGGTTGTTGCTAGGGAGAAGCAGTGTGTGTATTATGGCATAGAGCACAGTTATTCAACCCTCTAAAAAGGAAATGTCATTCAGTGACTCACAGATGACGTCTCCTTGGTTCCGAGGCGTCACTTTCCTTTTCCTCTCCGTCAGGCTCAGATGACCATGATGATTTCTTGCAGCCACAATTCATCTCTTTTGAACCTGCAAGACAGAAATCTTAGGCTCTGCACTTTTACAACTTCCACTTCTTTGTGTTATGTGCAGTAAAGTAAATAGGTATGTGGGTTGCTCCCTGCATATAGGATGCCCTGCTGTGCCCTCATATAGTAATAATGTCTCCTGCTCTGCCCCCATATAGTAATAATGCTTCCTGCTGCGCCCCCATATAGTAATAATGTCTCCTGCTGTGCCCCCATATAGTAATAATGTCTCCTGCTGTGCCCCCATATAGTAATAATGTCCCCTGTTGTGCCCCATATAGTAATAATGTCTCCTGCTGTGCCCCATATAGTATTAATGTCTCCTGCTGTGCCCCCATATAGTAATAATGCTTCCTGCTGCACTCCCATATAGTAATAATGTCTCCTGCTCTGCCCCATATAGGAATAATGTCCCCTGCTGTGCCCCATATAATAATAATGTCTCCTGCTGTGCCCTCATATAGTAATAATGTCTCCTGCTGTGCCCCCATATAGTAATAATGCCTCCTGCTGTGCCCCCATATAGTAATAATGTCCCCTGCTGTGCCCCCATATAGTAATAATGTCTCCTGCTGTGCCCCCATATAGTAATAATGTCCCCTGTTGTGCCCCATATAGTAATAATGTCTCCTGCTGTGCCCCATATAGTATTAATGTCTCCTACTGTGCCCCCATATAGTAATAATGCTTCCTGCTGCACTCCCATATAGTAATAATGTCTCCTGCTCTGCCCCCATATAGTAATAATGTCCCCTGCTGTGCCCCATATAGTAATAATGTCTCCTGCTGTGCCCTCATATAGTAATAATGTCTCCTGCTATGCCTCCATATAGTAATAATGTCTCCTGCTATATAATAATGCTCCCTGTGCAGTGCCCCAATGGTAATAATCCTCCTGTGCTGTCTCCATAGCAATAATGCGCCCTGTTCTCCCCCCCCGTGCTCTGCTCCCCCATAGTAATATTCCCCCCGTGCTCTGCTCCCCCTACTAACAACCCCCCTGTGCCTGCCCCATAGTAATATTCCCCCCCTGTGCTCTGCTCCTCCATAGTAATATCCCCCCCGTGCTCTGCTCCTCCATAGTAATATTCCCCCCTGTGCTCTGCTCCTCCATAGTAATATTCCCCCCCGTGCTCTGCTCCTCCATAGTAATATTCCCCCCCTGTGCTCTGCTCCTCCATAGTAATATTCCCCCCCTGTGCTCTGCTCCTCCATAGTAATATTCCCCCCCTGTGCTCTGCTCCTCGATAGTAATATCCCCCCCGTGCTCTGCTCCCCCATAGTAATATTCCCCTCCTTGTGCTCCCCCCATAGTAATATTCCCCCCTGTGCTCTGCTCCTCCATAGTAATATCCCCCCCGTGCTCTGCTCCCCCATAGTAATATTCCCCCCTTGTGCTCCCCCCCATAGTAATATCCCCCCCCGTGCTCTGCTCCCCCATAGTAATATCCCCCCCCCGTGCTCTGCTCCCCCATAGTAATATCCCCCCCGTGCTCTGCTCCCCCATAGTAATATTCCCCCCTCTGCTCTGCTTCCCCATAGTAATATTCCCCCCTTGTGCTCCCCCCCATAGTAATATTCCCCCCTGTGATCTGCTCCTCCATAGTAATATCCCCCCCGTGCTTTGCTCCCCCATAGTAAATTTCCCCCCTGTGCTCTGCTCCCCCATAGTAATATTCCCCCCTGTGCTCTGCTCCCCCCATGCTCCCCCATAGTAATATTCCCCCCTGTGCTCTGCTCCCCCCATGCTCCCCCATAGTAATATTCCCCCCTGTGCTCTGCTCCCCCCATGCTCCCCCATAGTAATATTCCCCCCTGTGCTCTGCTCCCCCATAGTAATATTCCCCCCCTGTGCTCTGCTCCCCCATAGTAATATTCCCCCCCTGTGCTTTGCTCCCCCCCCCCCCTGCATTGCTTAACACACACACACAAAGAAAGCATTATACTGACCTTATTCTGGAATACGTTGGGTCCCTCTCTCCTCTTCTTCAGCCTGCGAGGAGCACACATCTTCACTCTCCAGCTGGGTGCAGAACGCTCGGCAGGGTGGGCGCGGTCTGGGGGTGTGTGGAGCTGCATTCGGGCGGGCGGGCGCCACTCTTGCCCTGGCATGGGGCAGAGAGGCACAGAGGCAGGTGATGGGGCAGGCGGGGGGTGCGCGCAGCTCAGTGGAGTCCGGGGGGTGCCACCAGCGCCCCCTTGCTGTCAGCACCCCGTGTGGTAGCCCGACCCGCCCGCCTCTAGAAACAGCCCTGTTAATAGGACCCTAATGGCACTCAAGGTCTGTCCACCTTCTTCACACTATCTTGGAGATGTATAGTGTAGATGCAGTCCCACCTTGAGTTACAATAACTGGTGACACAGTGCACTGTACTGTATACACTGATGTACAATAACTGGTGACATTGTGCACTGTACTGTATACACTGATGTACAATAACTGGTGACATTGTGCACTGTATATACTGATGTACAATAACTGGTGACATAGTGCACTGTACTGTATACACTGATGTACAATAACTGGTGACATAGTGCACTGTACTGTATACACTGATGTACAATAACTGGTGACATAGTGCACTGTATACACTGATGTACAATAACTGGTGACATAGTGCACTGTACTGTATACACTGATGTACAATAACTGGTGACATAGTGCACTGTATACACTGATGTACAATAACTGGTGACATTGTGCACTGTACTGTATACACTGATGTACAATAACTGGTGACATTGTGCACTGTATATACTGATGTACAATAACTGGTGACATAGTGCACTGTACTGTATACACTGATGTACAATAACTGGTGACATAGTGCACTGTACTGTATACACTGATGTACAATAACTGGTGACATAGTGCACTGTATACACTGATGTACAATAACTGGTGACATAGTGCACTGTACTGTATACACTGATGTACAATAACTGGTGACATAGTGCACTGTATACACTGATGTACAATAACTGGTGACATAGTGCACTGTACTGTATACACTGATGTACAATAACTGGTGACATAGTGCACTGTACTGTATACACTGATGTACAATAACTGGTGACATAGTGCACTGTACTGTATACACTGATGTACAATAACTGGTGACATAGTGCTCTGCACTGTATACACTGATGTACAATAACTGGTGACATAGTGCTCTGCACTGTATACACTGATGTACAATAACTGGTGACATAGTGCACTGTACTGTATACACTGATGTACAATAACTGGTGACATAGTGCACTGTACTGTATACACTGATGTACAATAACTGGTGAAATAGTGCACTGTATACACTGATGTACAATAACTGGTGACATAGTGCACTGTACTGTATACACTGATGTACAATAACTGGTGACATAGTGCACTGTACTGTATACACTGATGTACAATAACTGGTGACATAGTGCACTGTACTGTATACACTGATGTACAATAACTGGTGACATAGTGCACTGTACTGTATACACTGATGTACAATAACTGGTGACATAGTGCACTGTACTGTATACACTGATGTACAATAACTGGTGACATAGTGCACTGTATACACTGATGTACAATAACTGGTGACATAGTGCACTGTACTGTATACACTGATGTACAATAACTGGTGACATAGTGCACTGTACTGTATACACTGATGTACAATAACTGGTGACATAGTGCACTGTACTGTATACACTGATGTACAATAACTGGTGACATAGTGCACTGTACTGTATACACTGATGTACAATAACTGGTGACATAGTGCACTGCACTGTATACACTGATGTACAATAACTGGTGACATTGTGCACTGTACTGTATACACTGATGTACAATAACTGGTGACATAGTGCACTGTACTGTATACACTGATGTACAATAACTGGTGACATAGTGCACTGTACTGTATACACTGATGTACAATAACTGGTGACATAGTGCACTGTATACACTGATGTACAATAACTGGTGACATAGTGCACTGTACTGTATACACTGATGTACAATAACTGGTGACATAGTGCACTGTACTGTATACACTGATGTACAATAACTGGTGACATAGTGCACTGTACTGTATACACTGATGTACAATAACTGGTGACATAGTGCACTGTACTGTATACACTGATGTACAATAACTGGTGACATAGTGCACTGTACTGTATACACTGATGTACAATAACTGGTGACATAGTGCACTGTACTGTATACACTGATGTACAATAACTGGTGACATAGTGCACTGTACTGTATACACTGATGTACAATAACTGGTGACATAGTGCACTGTATACACTGATGTACAATAACTGGTGACATAGTGCACTGTACTGTATACACTGATGTACAATAACTGGTGACATTGTGCACTGTATATACTGATGTACAATAACTGGTGACATTGTGCACTGTATATACTGATGTACAATAACTGGTGACATAGTGCACTGTACTGTATACACTGATGTACAATAACTGGTGACATAGTGCTCTGCACTGTATACACTGATGTACAATAACTGGTGACATAGTGCACTGTATACACTGATGTACAATAACTGGTGACATAGTGCACTGCACTGTATACACTGATGTACAATAACTGGTGACATAGTGCACTGTACTGTATACACTGATGTACAATAACTGGTGACATAGTGCACTGTACTGTATACACTGATGTACAATAACTGGTGACATAGTGCACTGTACTGTATACACTGATGTACAATAACTGGTGACATAGTGCACTGTACTGTATACACTGATGTACAATAACTGGTGACATAGTGCACTGTACTGTATACACTGATGTACAATAACTGGTGACATAGTGCACTGTATACACTGATGTACAATAACTGGTGACATAGTGCACTGTACTGTATACACTGATGTACAATAACTGGTGACATAGTGCACTGTACTGTATACACTGATGTACAATAACTGGTGACATAGTGCTCTGCACTGTATACACTGATGTACAATAACTGGTGACACTGTGTACTGTATACACTGATGTACAATAACTGGTGACATAGTGCACTGTACTGTATACACTGATGTACAATAACTGGTGACATAGTGCTCTGCACTGTATACACTGATGTACAATAACTGGTGACACTGTGTACTGTATACACTGATGTACAATAACTGGTGACATAGTGCACTGTACTGTATACACTGATGTACAATAACTGGTGACATAGTGCACTGCACTGTATACACTGATGTACAATAACTGGTGACATAGTGCACTGCACTGTATACACACCTTGCATAGCGTCTGTGTAACAGTCGGTGACAGTGTGAATATCACCAGGAAGCACAGGCTCCGCCGCACCAATCTTCATCCTTATTTTGTCGCAGACGTTTTGATTATTTTCCTGAGATCAGAAACGGAGGAAGAAAACACCGAATCTAATTAGAGGCGACCTGACAAATAATAAGGTCATCCTCGAGAAAACTATTATAACCGAGGTCACAGAGCGGAAAAGCTAAACAGTCTGGGACTGTCCACGAGCAACACAGCTGCAACAGTACCATACCCAGGTTATACCAGCTGTACATATATAATTATATACAGTATATACCCAGGTTATACCAGCTGTACATATATATTTATATACAGTATATACCCAGGTTATACCAGCTGTACATATATAATTATATACAGTATATACCCAGGTTATACCAGCTGTACATATATAATTATATACAGTATATACCCAGGTTATACCAGCTGTACATATATATTTATATACAGTATATACCCAGGTTATTCCAGCTGTACATATATATTTATATACAGTATATACCCAGGTTATACCAGCTGAACATATATCATTATATACAGTATATACCCAGGTTATATCAGCTTTACATATATAATTATATACAGGAGATCCCCAGGTTATACCAGCTGTACATATATATTATATAGAGTATATACCCAGGTTATACCAGCTTTACATATATAATTATATACAGTATATACCCAGGTTACACCAGCTGTACATATATATTATATACAGTATATACCCAGGTTATACCAGCTGTACATATATAATTATATACAGTATATACCCAGGTTATACCAGCTGTACATATATATTATATACAGTATATACCCAGGTTATACCAGCTGTACATATATAATTGTATACAGTATATACCCAGGTTATACCAGCTGTACATATATATTATATACAGTATATACCCAGATTATACCAGCTGTACATATATCATTATATACAGTATATACCCAGGTTATACCAGCTGTACATATATAATTATATACAGTATATACCCAGGTTATAGCAGCTGTACATATATAATTATATACAGTATATACCCAGGTTATAGCAGCTGTACATATATAATTATATACAGTATATACCCAGGTTATACCAGCTGTACATATATATTATATACAGTATATACCCAGGTTATACCAGCTGTACATATATAACTATATACAGTATATACACAGGTTATACCAGCTGTACATATATAATTATATACAGTATATACACAGGTTATACCAGCTGTACATATATAATTATATACAGTATATACCCAGGTTATACCAGCTGTACATATATCATTATATACAGCATATACCCAGGTTATACCAGCTGTACATATATATTATATACAGTATATACCCAGGTCATACCAGCTGTACATATATATTATATACAGTATATACCCAGGTTATACCAGCTGTACATATATAATTGTATACAGTATATACCCAGGTTATACCAGCTGTACATATATATTATATACAGTATATACCCAGGTTATACCAGCTGTACATATATCATTATATACAGTATATACCCAGGTTATACCAGCTGTACATATATCATTATATACAGTATATACCCAGGTTATACCAGCTGTACATATATAATTATATACAGTATATACCCAGGTTATAGCAGCTGTACATATATAATTATATACAGTATATACCCAGGTTATACCAGCTGTACATATATATTATATACAGTATATACCCAGGTTATACCAGCTGTTCATATATAATTATATACAGTATATATACAGGTTATACCAGCTGTACATATATAATTATATACAGTATATACCCAGGTTATACCGGCTGTACATATATAATTATATACAGTATATACCCAGGTCATACCAGCTGTACATATATATTATATACAGTATATACCCAGGTTATACCAGCTGTACATATATAATTATATACAGTATATACCCAGGTCATACCAGCTGTACATATATATTATATACAGTATATACCCAGGTTATACCAGCTGTACATATATAATTGTATACAGTATATACCCAGGTTATACCAGCTGTACATATATATTATATACAGTATATACCCAGGTTATACCAGCTGTACATATATCATTATATACAGTATATACCCAGGTTATACCAGCTGTACATATATCATTATATACAGTATATACCCAGGTTATACCAGCTGTACATATATAATTATATACAGTATATACCCAGGTTATAGCAGCTGTACATATATAATTATATACAGTATATACCCAGGTTATACCAGCTGTACATATATATTATATACAGTATATACCCAGGTTATACCAGCTGTTCATATATAATTATATACAGTATATATACAGGTTATACCAGCTGTACATATATAATTATATACAGTATATACCCAGGTTATACCGGCTGTACATATATAATTATATACAGTATATACCCAGGTTATACCGGCTGTACATATATCATTATATACAGTATATACCCAGGTTATACCAGCTGTACATATATAATTATATACAGTATATACCCAGGTTATACCAGCTGTACATCTATAGTTATATACAGTATATCCCCAGGTTATACCAGCTGTACATCTATAGTTATATACAGTATATCCTCAGGTTATACCAGCTGTACATATATAATTATATACAGTATATACCCAGGTTATACCAGCTGTACATATATAATTATATACAGGAGATCCCAAGGTTATACCAGCTGTACATATATAATTATATACAGTATATACCCAGGTTATAGCAGCTGTACATTTATAATTATATACAGTATATACCTAGGTTATACCAGCTGTACATATATAATTATATACAGGAGATCCCAAGGTTATACCAGCTGTACATATATAATTATATACACTATATACCCAGGTTATAGCAGCTGTACATTTATAATTATATACAGTATATACCCAGGTTATACCAGCTGTACATATATAATTATATACAGTATATACCCAGGTTATACCAGCTGTACATATATAATTATATACAGGAGATCCCCAGGTTATACCAGCTGTACATATATAATTATATACAGTATATACCCAGGTTATACCAGCTGTACATATATAATTATATACAGTATATACCCAGGTTATACCAGCTGTACATATATCATTATATACAGTATATACCCAGGTTATACCGGCTGTACATATATAATTATATACAGGAGAGCCCCAGGTTATACCAGCTGTACATATATAATTATATACAGTATATACCCAGGTTATACCAGCTGTACATATATAATTATATACAGTATATACCCAGGTTATACCAGCTGTACATATATAATTATATACAGTATATACCCAGGTTATACCAGCTATACATATATAATTATATACAGGAGATCCCCAGGTTATACCAGCTGTACATATATAATTATATACAGTATATACCCAGGTTATACCAGCTGTACATATATAATTATATACAGTATATACCCAGGTTATACCAGCTGTACATATATAATTATATACAGTATACACCCAGATTATACCATCTGTACATATATAATTATATACAGTATATACCCAGGTTATACCAGCTGTACATATATAATTATATACAGTATATACCCAGGTTATACCAGCAGGCCCCAGGTCACTATATACAGTATATACCCAGGTTATACCGGCTGTACATATATAATTATATACAGGACCATACCCAGGTTATACCAGCTGTACATATATAATTATATACAGGAGATCCCAAGGTTATACCTGCTGTACATATATAATTATACACAGTATATACCCAGGTTATACCAGCTGTACATATATAATTATATACAGGAGATCCCCAGGTTATACCAGCTGTACATATATAATTATATACAGTATATACCCAGGTTATACCAGCTGTACATATATATTATATACAGTATATACCCAGGTTATACCAGCTGTACATATATAATTATATACAGTATATACCCAGGTTATACCAGCTGTACATATATATTATATACAGTATATACCCAGGTTATACCAGCTGTACATATATAATTGTATACAGTATATACCCAGGTTATACCAGCTGTACATATATAATTATATACAGTATATACCCAGGTTATACCAGCTGTACATATATCATTATATACAGTATATACCCAGGTTATACCAGCTGTACATATATAATTATATACAGTATATCCCCAGGTTATACCAGCTGTACATATATAATTATATACAGGAGATCCCAAGGTTATACCTGCTGTACATATATAATTATACACAGTATATACCCAGGTTATACCAGCTGTACATATATAATTATATACAGGAGATCCCCAGGTTATACCAGCTGGACATATATAATTATACACAGTATATACCCAGGTTATACCAGCTGGACATATATAATTATACACAGTATATACCCAGGTTATACCAGCTGTACATATATAATTATACACAGTATATACCCAGGTTATAGCAGCTGTACATATATAATTATATACAGGAGATCCCCAGGTTATACCAGCTGTACATATATAATTATACACAGTATATACCCAGGTTATATTAGCTGTACATATATAGTTATATACAGGAGATCCCCAGGTTATACCAGCTGTACATATATAATTATATACAGTATATACCCAGGTTATACCAGCTGTACATATATCATTATATACAGTTTATACCCAGGTTATACCAGCTGTACATATATAATTATATACAGGATATACCCAGGTTATACCAGCTGTACATATATAATTATATACAGGAGATCCCCAGGTTATACCAGCTGTACATATATAATTATACACAGTATATACCCAGGTTATAGCAGCTGTACATATATAATTATATACAGTATATACCCAGGTTATATCAGCTGTACATATATAATTATATACAGGAGATACCCAGGTTATACCAGCTGTACATATATAATTATATACAGTATATACCCAGGTTATACCAGCTATACATATATAATTATATACAGTATATACCCAGGTTATACCAGCTGTACATATATAATTATATACAGTATATACCCAGGTTATACCAGCTGTACATATATAATTATATACAGGAGATCCCCAGGTTATACCAGCTGTACATATATAATTATATACAGTATATACCCAGGTTATACCAGCTGTCCATATATAATTATATACAGTATATACCCAGGTTATACTAGCTGTACATATATAATTATATACAGTATATACCCAGGTTATACCAGCTGTACATATATAGTTATATACAGTATATACCCAGGTTATACCAGCTGTACATATATAATTATATACAGTATATACCCAGGTTATATCAGCTGTACATATATAATTATATACAGTATATACCCAGGTTATACCAGCTGTACATATATAATTATACACAGTATATACCCAGGTTATAGCAGCTGGACATATATAATTATACACAGGAAATCCCCAGGTTATAGCAGCTGTACATATATCATTATATACAGTATATACCCAGGTTATAGCAGCTGTACATATATCATGATATACAGTATATACCCAGGTTATACCAGCTGTACATATATCATTATATACAGTATATACCCAGGTTATACCAGCTGTACATATATAATTATACACAGTATATACCCAGGTTATAGCAGCTGGACATATATAATTATATACAGGAGATCCCCAGGTTATAGCAGCTGGACATATATAATTATATACAGTATATACCCAGGTTATACCAGCTGTACATATATCATTATATACCCAGGTCAGAGCAGCTGTACATATATCATTATATACAGTATATACCCAGGTTATGCCAGCTGTACATATAATTATATACAGTATATACCCAGGTTATACCAGCTGTACATATATCATTATATACCCAGGTTATAGCAGCTGTACATATATCATTATATACAGTATATACCCAGTTTATAGCAGCTGTACATATATCATTATATACCGTATATACCCAGGTTATACCAGCTGGACATATATCATTATATACAGTATATACCCAGGTTATACCAGCTGTACATATATAATTATACACAGTATATACCCAGGTTATAGCAGCTGGACATATATAATTATATACAGGAGATCCCCAGGTTATAGCAGCTGGACATATATAATTATATACAGTATATACCCAGGTTATACCAGCTGTACATATATCATTATATACCCAGGTCAGAGCAGCTGTACATATATCATTATATACAGTATATACCCAGGTTATGCCAGCTGTACATATAATTATATACAGTATATACCCAGGTTATACCAGCTGTACATATATCATTATATACCCAGGTTATAGCAGCTGTACATATATCATTATATACAGTATATACCCAGGTTATAGCAGCTGTACATATATCATTATATACCGTATATACCCAGGTTATACCAGCTGGACATATATAATTATATACAGGAGATCCCCAGGTTATACCAGCTGTACATATATAATTATATACAGTATATACCCAGGTTATAGCAGCTGGACATATATAATTATACACAGGAGATCCCCAGTTTATACCAGCTGTACATATATCATTATATACAGTATATACCCAGGTTATACCAGCTGTACATATATAATTATATACAGTATATACCCAGGTTATACCAGCTGTACATATATAATTATATACAGTATATACCCAGGTTATAGCAGCTGTACATATATAATTATACACAGGAGATCCCCAGGTTATACCAGCTGTACATATATCATTATATACAGTATATACCCAGGTTATACCGGCTGCACATATATCATTATATACAGTATATACCCAGGTTATACCAGCTGTACATATATAATTATATACAGTATATACCCAGGTTATACCAGCTGTACATATATAATTATACACAGTATATACCCAGGTTATACCAGCTGTACATATATAATTATACACAGGAGATCCCCAGGTTATACCAGCTGTACATATATCATTATATACAGTATATACCCAGGTTATAGCAGCTGTACATATATCATTATATACAGTATATACCCAGGTTATACCAGCTGTACATATATAATTATATACAGTATATACCCAGGTTATACCAGCTGTACATATATAATTATATACAGTATATACCCAGGTTATACCAGCTGTACATATATCATTATATACCCAGGTCAGAGCAGCTGTACATATATCATTATATACAGTATATACCCAGGTTATACCAGCTGTACATATATAATTATATACAGTATATACCCAGGTTATAGCAGCTGTACATATACAATTATTTGCAGTATATACCCAGGTTATACCAGCTGTACATATATCATTATATACCCAGGTTCCTATCACTATATCCAGGATTATGGACCTGTCTGGGGTGACTTGTACTTCCTCACAGTCTATGGCAGCAATCTCCAGTTCATGTGCGGACGTTCTATAATGGAGCCGTCCCTGGTTACCTACACTGTAGAGGCCGCACAATGTTGTGTCTGCCGGGGTCACATGACCGTCTGCTACAACTACAAGGCCGCCTCCTCCCCCGCAGGATACAGCACAACACTTTATTAGACCACAATATATTTTATCACAAATTAATAATTCAAGGACCCAGACGGGATTTACATGGGGCTGCTGGGAAGATGGACCTCTCTCCTGTACAGAGATCAGTCAGAGGTGCCGAGGGGAGGATGGATCAGGCAACGGCAAGCTTCCCGCAACGGTTCTCAAAAGAAAAATGATGTCCGTGATTTGTCTGTTTGGCCGCCGGTCGCTGCAGTGACGGCTGTTGGTCCGTTGTTCTGGGTCAGGTGACTGATCGCCCTTTGTCTCTAATGAAAAGTCCATTGAGTTTAATAGTAAAAATGGAGAAAGGACGGTGAGAAAAGAAAAACTGTGTGAACAACGTCCAGTGTTTGCAAAAGACGTCCAAAAATAAAATAATTGTCATGATCATTTACCACATCCTCACCCTTACCACGTCCTCATCCTCACCCTTACCACGTCCTCACCCTTACCACGTCCTCACCCTTACCACGTCCTCATCCTCACCCTTACCACGTCCTCATCCTCACCCTTACCACGTCCTCACCCTTACCATGTCCTCGTCCTCACCCTTACCACGTCCACGTCCTCACCCTTACCACGTCCTCACCCTTACCACGTCCTCACCCTTACCACATCCTCACCCTCACCACGTCCTCATCCTCACTGGTACCACGTCCTTATCCTCACCCGTACCACGTCCTCACCCGTACCACGTCCTCATCCTCACTCGTACCACGTCCTCACCCGTACCACGTCCTCACCCGTACCACGTCCTCATCCTCCATCCTCAGTGCTTTCCAGGTCTTCTGCTGGGGACGGTGGATGGACCATTATATCAGTGTCAGCAGAAATGTTTAGAAGCCGGAGTGATTGCTCCACCACCCGGGGCTCATACAGGTGGAAGACAACCCCATGGAACCCCAACCCCAGGAGGGGGCGCTGTGATATCTACCTACACCTCTACTGGCTTCTGACTGACCATTCAGCGAGTGGTATTAGGTCCTAGGAATTGTTGCTGCAGACCCTGACACCTTCTTGCCCTACAGGAAGGTGTTATAAGTTCTGGTGTAGAAGGCAAAGATCTCCTACATCTCCTTCACCACCACCAGCAGCAGCTCTATCCCCACCACCAGCAGCAGCAGCTCTATCCCCACCACCAGCAGCAGCTCTATCCCCACCACCAGCAGCAGCTCTATCCCCACCACCAGCAGCAGCTCTATCCCCACCACCAGCAGCAGCTCTATCCCCACCACCAGCAGCAGCTCTATCCCCACCACCAGCAGCAGCTCTATCCCCACCACCAGCAGCAGCAGCTGCTCTATCCCCACCACCAGCAGCAGCTCTATCCCCACCACCAGCAGCAGCTCTATCCCCACCACCAGCAGCAGCTCTATCCCCACCACCAGCAGCAGCTCTATCCCCACCACCAGCAGCAGCTCTATCCCCACCACCAGCAGCAGCTCTATCCCCACCACCAGCAGCAGCTCTATCCCCACCACCAGCAGCAGCTCTATCCCCACCAGCAACAGCAGCTCTATCCCCAGCAGCAGCAGCTCTATCCCCACCACCAGCAGCAGCTCTATCCCCACCACCAGCAGCAGCTCTATCCCCACCAGCAGCAGCAGCAGCTCTATCCCCACCACCAGCAGCAGCTCTATCCCCACCACCAGCAGCAGCTCTATCCCCACCAGCAGCAGCTCTATCCCCACCACCAGCAGCAGCTCTATCCCCACCAGCAACAGCAGCTCTATCCCCACCAGCAGCAGCTCTATCCCCACCAGCAACAGCAGCTCTATCCCCACCAGCAGCAGCAGCTCTATCCCCACCAGCAGCAGCAGCTCTATCCCCACCAGCAGCAACAGCAGCTCTATCCCCACCAGCAGCAACAGCAGCTCTATCCCCACCAACAGCAGCAACAGCAGCTCTATCCCCACCAACAGCAGCAGTTCTATCCCCACCAGCAGCAGCTCTATCCCTACCAGCAGCAACAGCAGCTCTATCCCCACCAGCAGCAGCAGCTTTATCCCCAACAGCAACAGCAGCTCTATCCCCACCAACAGCAGTTCTATCCCCACCAGCAGCAGCAGCTCTATCCCTACCAGCAGCAACAGCAGCTCTATCCCCACCAGCAGCAGCAGCTTTATCCCCAACAGCAACAGCAGCTCTATCCCCAACAGCAACAGCAGCTCTATCCCCAACAGCAGCAGCTCTATCCCCAACAGCAGAAGCAGCTCTATCCCCAACAGCAGCAGCCGCTCTATCCCCAACAGCAGCAGCTCTATCCCCAACAGCAGCAGCAGCTCTATCCCCAACAGCAACAGCAGCTCTATCCCCAACAGCAGCAGCAGCTCTATCCCTACCAGCAGCAGCAGCTCTATCCCCAACAGCAACAGCAGCTCTATCCCCAACAGCAGCAGCAGCTCTATCCCTACCAGCAGCAGCAGCTCTATCCCCAACAGCAGCAGCTCTATCCCCAACAGCAGCAGCAGCTCTATCCCCAACAGCAACAGCAGCTCTATCCCCAACAGCAACAGCAGCTCTATCCCCAACAGCAGCAGCAGCTCTATCCCTACCAGCAGCAGCAGCTCTATCCCCAACAGCAACAGCAGCTCTATCCCCAACAGCAACAGCAGCTCTATCCCCAACAGCAGCAGCAGCTCTATCCCTACCAGCAGCAGCTCTATCCCCAACAGCAACAGCAGCTCTATCCCCAACAGCAACAGCAGCTCTATCCCCAACAGCAACAGCAGCTCTATCCCCAACAGCAGCAGCAGCTCTATCCCCAACAGCAGCAGCTCTATCCCCAACAGCAGCAGCTCTATCCCCAACAGCAGCAGCAGCAGCTCTATTCCTACCAGCAGAAGCTCTATCCCTACCAGCAACAGCAGCTCTATCCCCAACAGCAACAGCAGCTCTATCCCCAACAGCAGCAGCAGCTCTATTCCTACCAGCAGAAGCAGCAGCTCTATCCCAACCAGCAGCAACTCCACCGCCAGTAGCAGCTCCATCACCACGAGCAGCAGCACCACGGCTTCATCCCTTCTTTGTGGCTTTCTTCATATTTTTCTTACAACACTTGCCTTACTCTGCCCCAACCCTGGTAGTGATTAGCAATGCACTGATGGCCTATCTGCCCCGACCCTGGTAGTGATTGGCCACCGCAGTTATTGCCTTTCTGCCCCGACCCTGGTAGTGATTGGCCACTGCAGTTATTGCCTATCTGCCCCGACCCTGGTAGTGATTGGCCACCGCAGTTATTGCCTATCTGCCCCGACCCTGGTAGTGATTGGCCACCGCAGTTATTGCCTATCTGCCCCGACCCTAGTAGTGATTGGCCACCGCAGTTATTGCCTTTCTGCCCCGACCCTAGTAGTGATTGGCCACCGCAGTTATTGCCTTTCTGCCCCGACCCTAGTAGTGATTGGCCACCGCAGTTATTGCCTTTCTGCCCCGACCCTAGTAGTGATTGGCCACCGCAGTTATTGCCTATCTGCCCCGACCCTGGTAGTGATTGGCCACCGCAGTTATTGCCTATCTGCCCCAACCCTGGTAGTGATTGGCCACTGCAGTTATTGCCTATCTGCCCCGACCCTGGTAGTGATTGGCCACCGCAGTTATTGCCTATCTCCCTGACTGGTCACACAGCTCTTTACTCACAGATGTCCCTGCCTTGCAGCCTCTCCCTACTCTACCGAGCAGCAGAATAGTGTTAGGATGCGTGACCACCACTTATATACAGCGGGGTCACATGTCTCCTCTGTCCAATCACAGCCAGACCCATACTGGGCGTGGCTGTGATGGGATATGTAGTGCCCACAGCCCTAAGCTTTACTGATTGGCAGCTCAGTAAATGGATGACCACTGGACGTGAACGTGGATTTTGGCGCTGAAATCAGGTCCTTGTGGGTTGGGGCCGGGGGCTTCACACTCCTCGGCCGCTCATCACTAATTATCAGTGAAATCCAGATGTAACCAGTATTCGGCCTCTGCCTTCTTTGTCTATTGGTTTCTCAGGGGTTCTTTATCATAAAAAATAGATTTAGGGGGATTTATAAAGACTGACGTACCCATACGTCCGCTCACATACACGTATGCCAGTCTTATAGCCCCGCCCCTGATCCCTGTAAGGATGTACTAAGAGGTGTACAGCCGGACGCCCCCTCCCTGCCACCCTTGCTTCCCCCCTCCGCCCATCAGTGAGTGGGGGATATGGCTGGGGTACACCTCACAAGTCTTCCTCCCCCAGAAGCCCGGCAGCTGTGATGTCTCCAGCGCTCACTCCTGGCCGGGGGAGGGGGGGTGACATCCCATTCTGCTGCCGCTCTCCGCTATAACTATTCATCTGCATGACAATAATAAGTATCTGCCCCTCCTCGGCAGATATCTCAACCCCCCCCCCCCCCCCCGACCTCGAATAGAGGCAGAACCTGAGGCGGCCGCCAGGAAAATGACATCGTCCACATGCCTGACCATCTTCTCTACGGTTCATGTTAAAATCCCAGCCGTAAAGTAACGGCAGGAGTCTGACAGAACAGACAAGTTCATGTAAACTCTGCATAGGAAGCAAAGATTCCAGCCGGGGGGAATAGTCCATCACCAGCCCTGCCGAAAGCTAAAAATACCCCCGGGGTCCCACGGGGCGGCCGCGGCCCTCATGAATG